>NW_020539725.1:32389283-32451060 GCF_003426905.1 Ctenocephalides felis | reverse complement strand
TACAATGTAAGATAATTATTAAATTAAAGTTTAAAAAACATATAACGTTTTTAGTATGAAAGCAAAAATATAAAGTAGTAGGTTGCGACACTTTAAAAAATCAAAATAAAAAAAAGTCAGTAAAGAAACTGATTTTAGTATATGTTTAATTTCTTTTTTGGCGCATTGGTATGAATTCGTATCTGCAATATAAGTAATAAGTTTTAAAAATAATAATATTAAGTTTATAAAAAATAAAAATAAATTTAAAAAATTCGGAAAAGAATATTGAAACATGAATAAGGTATTCATGTAAACACAAATTCTTTGAATTTTGCACACTTGTATCAATTTAAGAGAATTTGATACAAAATATATATAAACAATAATTATATCTTAATCTGGACATACGGCATTGAGCTATGGGCGTGCGCAAGCAATTCAAATATAAAAAAATACAAGTAGCGCAATCAAAAATTTTAAGATGCCTTGTGAACGCACCCTGATATGTTACAAATGACATCCTACATAAAGACCTAAAAATAAAAATATTAATGAGATGATAAAAGAAAGGAGCAAAAATACCACGAAAAACTACCAGGTCACCTTAACAAATAATTAAAAGAATTGAGCGAGGAATATCCCACACGAAGATTGAAAAAAAAATGGCCGTACGATCTTAACCCTTCGTCGGGCGCAGCCGATCTGACAGATACAGAGCCAATAAATTTCATGCTGCGCCTTGGTTGAATGTTATAGAAACCTCCACTCTTCAATAGCCTCCTAATTTTATATGTTTTATTTATGCGTCTTTATCATTTTGTGTTTGACCTTCACATATAGTGGCAATCGGTATTTTAATCCTAGAGATACACTGCGCCCGAACATGCAACATTTTGATACGTACGAATATTGCAATTTTTTGTGAATGTAAGTATTCTTTTTCTGTATTTTTTACGTATTTTGAATATATATCTCAATACTTTTCATTAATTGTAATTTTTTGAAAGTATCTACGAGATTCGCTGCGCCCGAATGTGTTACGAACTTGAGTCCATACATTTTATAGGCTAGTAAATATGGTGAATGGTGGTAAAAAAAATGTATAATTTAGAAAAACCAGCTTATGCAGAAGAGATTCTAAGAATGCTGAATGATGATGCTGATGAAAATAATCTTCTTGACGATTTAGGCGATGAAAGTGGAAGTGACGAAGACCATCTAGAGAGTCGCGAAGTCGATTCTGAGACAGAACAGAGGACGAACAGGATGAAAGTGAGGAACAAATAAATTTGAACAATAATGCTGAATATTTTATGAGTAGACATAATCTACAAAGTGGTGTAGCAAACCTCCCTCTAATAGGATTCGAACAAAATCCCAGAACTTAAGACATTTACCAGGTGTCATAGAAAACGCAAAAAATGCTGCAACGCCTATAGAATGTTGGGGTCATGGGAATGGTAAGAAAGATCTCCGAAGAAGATATTTTTTGAGACATTATCGCATGAACTTGTTCTTGGACAGCTAACAAGAAGAAGTGAAATCACGAGTGGGATTCCGTTCACTTTGCAGGCAGGACTCAAAAGATTCAGACCAAATTCACAGGAAAATGGCTCACAATAACAAGAAGAGCCACAAAAAAACGGCGATGTGAACCATGTACATTAGAAGCTAATATTAGACGGTTTTCGAGATTTTGTTGTGCTAAATGTCGAAAAGCACTGTATTTACAACATGCGATTTTCTATGCAGTGCTTGTTCAAATGCTTCAATAAATGATAATATTTAACTATACACAATAAACTATCATTATATTATTACTTATTTTTTATAAAGTGACAAATGAAAAAAAGTTAGAGACTGGTATTTCAATAAAGAAAGTGAGTGTAAATAATTTGTGCATATATACACAGGGTTATATTTTCTATATTTTATAATAAAATATTATTGAATTTTATATTTATTCAAAATATTATTGTATATCTAAACATTTTTATTATATTTAAAATTCAAAAGTGTATACATTATAATATTATTAAAAAAATAGACATTTTATTGATTAATAAAATACCAACTGATACAATAAACAATATATTAAAAATCATAATGAGCTCTCCTAATATCTAAAAACCGCGTGCGAGGTGCGTAGGGACTGCGCCCGACGGAGGGTTAAATAAATGTCAAAAATAAAAAAAAGAGAGATATCTCATAGGAGATAATCTCTTAAATGCATTAACACCAACATCATATTATACTTGTTTATCTATGATAATATTGTCTTAAAAAATGTATATTATTTTGATTGACAATAACGCAAAAAAAATAAGAGAAATTAATTAATTGCTTATTTTTTATAAAATTTTTAAATGTATAAGTCTTCAAATGTATAGTTTATTATATAAATAATGCATTACTTACGTTATACAAAGATGGAGCAACTATAACATATTTTTGACGTGTCTTCAAATGTCAACAACCTATACAAATATATAGTGCAGTCAACAAGTGACTTCAAAGACTTTTTCGTAATAAATTCATAATAAGAATATATTATTTATTTATTTTATTTTTATTTATTAAGTTATATTTATTATAACTTATAATAGTTCAAAATCATATTTGAAATATTATAGTTATCCTGTCGAAATGGTTTTATAAAGGTTAGTAAGGTTAATTGCAATAACAACGCACTCCAAATTGAAGTATTGAAATTATGGAGAAAGAAGCACAAATTAATTCAAATTTATACTATTGTGTAAACTTAGTTGATAATACAGAAGTGAACATTAAAGAAGAAGTCGATACTGATGAAAACACAGAAGATGCTGATGAAAGTTTATTGTATGAAAATACAGCTACCTCAAGTGAAAAATCAGAATATAAGTGTAACACTTGCAATAAGAGCTTTATACATTCTAGTTCTCTAAAAAGACATCAGTCTCAATTTCATAATACTATTCAGCTTTGGCAATGCGAAGTTTGCAAAAAATACTTTGCTACAGAAATAAATTTAAAGAAACATCAACTTACTCACACCCCAGATAGTATTAAAAATAACAGTGATATTGTAGAAACGGCTGAGAGGCCTTACGAATGTGAATATTGTCATAGAAGTTTTGTTCGATTAACACATTTGCAGAGACATGTTAAAATACATTCATCCAATGTACCATTGTTCAAGTGTCAGATTTGTGATAAAACTTATACACAAGAAGTCAGTCTTAAGCAGCATGCAGCAAAACATGCTGCTTATTATGAGTACAACTGCCATATATGCCATAAACAATTTATAAGGCTTTTAGATCACGTGGAACATATGAAGGAACATGAAGCGCAAAATAGGTAACTATTTTGAAATTCTATTATATCAAGCAAATATTTTAATGGTAAATCGAGATTAACAGTTGCCACTCCTTCATTGTTCTTTTAATTACAAATTAGAAATATTTTAGTTAAACTTTAGTATTACAAACCAATGCAAACATTATTTAAAAGTCGAAGTTTTTGATAAATCATATGATATATAAATTTTAATTTTTAATAAAGTATTATGTATTTGCATTACTTATTATGTAATATCATTACGTAATTCATTATGTAATATCTGAATAGAATATTAAATTTGTTAATGAGATTTTTATGTGATTTAGAAATGCTGCAGATCTTGAATGGACCAATGATCAAATCTGTGTATTAATAAATTTGTTCAAGGATAAAAGAGAATTGTGGGATCCTTCTGATTGGAATTATGTAAATAAGCAAATAAAACCGCAAGCATGGCAAGACATTGCTAATGCATTGAATATGACCAAGCATGAAGTAGAAACTAAAATTTGGAGCTTGATAAGCAGATATCAAATGGAAGAAAGAATGAGACGAATTAATGGAAATGAGTCACAATGGTTTGCTTTTAAACTATTTGCATTTTTAGAGACTAGAAATAGGCCCAGAATCAATCTACAAAATAGATCATTGGAGGTAATATTATCTTATTTTTTATATATGGGGTGATTACAGATCACCCTGTAAAAAAATATCATTTTTCAATTGTATTTATATTTATATGTTTTCAGTCAAATGAATCAACTGATGAATCATACAAAGATGATGAATTCAACAATAAACGAAACACAGTCACTCCTAGCAAATTAGAGTTAACAAAAAAATCAAATTTAAATATTAATTCCAAGAATTACAAATATGTGTCGTCAGAAACATTAAACGAGCGATTAAACAATAATGAAAGCATATTTTATCCAAGTGCAGAAAAAAGGAATAATTGTTACAATATAGCAGAAAATTCTCAAAAAGAATTGCAAGTTGCTACTACAAGTAATGATATGAATGGAAAGAAAATTGAAGAAATGTTAAGCAAAGAAGTGCAAGTTTGTGAGCCAGTTAATAATAAAAATTATTTAGATAAATTAACAAAATCTGATGATTTAAATTCATGCAACCTCTTAAGAAAACTTTATAACAAAATGTCTAGAGACGAATATGATATTTTTGGAGAAAGTATAGCATGTGGTATACGCAATCTAAAAACCTCATATGCAAAAAGCACAGTGAAATATCATATCAATAACATTTTATATCAAGCAGAACTAGGGCATTATGATCATCCACCATGTATTGGAAGAAATTCAAAACAAAATTCTGTGAACAAGGCTTCGGAATCAATTGTTTCCCAAGAAGTTTCCACAGTAGATGATTTAGACAATATGTTGAATGAATTGTGATCTGAACTAAATTAAAAAAGAAACAAATATCAAAGTAAACGTATACATCTATTTCTGCTTATTGATTTGTAGTAGTTGCCTTTATGGAATATTCGACGCTTACTATGGCTGCTGTGCAGTCAATATTACCATATAGCCAAAATTAATAAAGAGATCTCTCACTTATTAGGTTCTACAATAGATACAGTTATATTTACTTAACAACAATAATAATGGCATATGACAAGTAAGATAACTAATTGTAAGTTTAAGACTAAACAATTAATATATTCAGATTAAATTATTATATTTATATAAATTTATGTAATATTTAATATATATCTATGTATATATCTCTGATGTATATAGACTAGACTAGTAAAAGAAATAACTTGATTATTTATCTCAATTTTAGCATGTGCAAAATTCATTACCATAATTCATTGGTGGTGAATGTGTAGTAAATAAGATGTTATTTAATCAAGTAACAAAAATATATAATTTCATAAACATATTGATTCTACAAGATGATTATTCGCATATTTGAGATTTAATTCAAATTGTGAAAACGGCTCCAATAAACATTTGATGCTTTGTATCTACAAATTATTAAATGAATTTTTAGCTCAGTTTGGTACTTCGAATTTCACATATATTAATATTGCACACTGTAACATTCGCATCTTTGTTATACATGTTATAAAATATATATCAATACTTTATAAAATATAAATTTTCATTCGATGCTAAGAAAAACAATCTAATCATAACACCTTTTATGTAACATCTAAAATCAGATGTGATGTGTGTATTTACTTTTACTTCACAGAAAAGCTATAATTTTAAAGTATTTACCTACTATATGCATAATACACACCGACTTTGAATATAAAATATAATTAAAGCTCACAACCATATAATATTTATATTAAAATTAATAATAAAAAAGTATTATAAAATTGAACACTTATTCAGCATCCCTGAGTAACAGGATACCTACTTTACACTTCTTATTCCATGACTATGCACAAATATTATAATTATTAATTACAATTTTATAAAAAAAAAATATTGAAAATTAAAAACAAACTATAGATTGTAATCTAAATAGATTTTAAAACAGAATTTTCCAGTCATTTATATAAACTCTGACAATTTTTAATTGCATTAATAATAAGAATTTATATCATGCACATACTTATCTGGCAAAATTAAATTTATAAAACAAACGTGAGATTATAAAAATTCAAATCAAATGGATTCATCATAATTTATTGGTTACCTACAAATAACTAAAGTTTCTTGATCAGCTTCCAATTCTGCTTCAAGTTGACTATTATTTATGCAAGAACGACAGCAAATTTCTTCCATTGTGTAATGACCCGTATAAGTTGGCTTACCTTTAGACTGAATCGTAATGGGATACTGAAATATTGATAATAATGAATCAGTTATTTCTAGGTATAAAATGTTAGGAAAACAAATATAAGTGGCAATTTTTCATAATAAGTTCAGAGTAAAAATTGAATATTAGGATAAGCATAAAGCTATTAAATAATATCAGATACTTATTAGTTAAAATCTTTGTATCAAAAATATATATATTCTTTTAGTTCACTTTGAATTTCTATAAATTTTCATATGCATATTTAAATTTGGTCATTTATATAACCATGATTATAGATGCATGCAGCCGATTGACTTTCTCTGATATAAGCGATCTTATGGAATTGAAATTCAAGGGTATTTTTAACATCTTTAAATAAAATTATTTATTTATAATATTAAAGACCTAAAGACAATATTTAGCTACCCTAAATGTTTCAAATAAACCAGAAAATTGTAGAAAATTTAAAATCTCTCAAAAAGTGTACCTTGTCGATTTTTCGTATTAAACCTTGCACTACCCCGAATCTGACTAGACTTCTTTCACATATTCTCATGGCATTAGGACTCATTCGAGAGAAAAGATCTCTTAAGGAAACTCCATGACCCATAGCTGCATAAGTTCTATATAGATCTGAAACAGTCGCTGGCTGCCGAGCTAAATAAAATGAGATTATTTTAATCTAAAATTATATTTTAATGCTTTTTCCAATC
The DNA here is from genome assembly GCF_003426905.1 of Ctenocephalides felis. Lineage (NCBI taxonomy): Eukaryota > Metazoa > Arthropoda > Insecta > Siphonaptera > Pulicidae > Ctenocephalides > Ctenocephalides felis. The sequence continues at coordinate 32,444,260 of NW_020539725.1, read as the reverse complement.
AATAATTAATAGATTGTGTCGTTTTTTATTTTTCTTTAAAATGATCTAAAAGTTCAATATTAAATATGTAATATCTCCTATTAATAATTAATATATCGATAACTTTTTTAGTATTAATTTTTTGTTTGTTTTATAATAATATATTTTATACACAACTTCTAAATGCAAAATTTGATCTTACCAGATTTTGAACAAAACTCTATGCATTTGATTTGGAGTTCTCTATCAGAAGCTAATTTTTGTAATTTTCGAGTTGGTGTGTATACACTGCAATATTGGAATAGAGGTATAATCATCACTACTTTGTAGCATACCTATTAAGCAATCAAACATATTTATTACTAGAACAGTAGGATGTAATATCTAATATATTACATTGAGTTAAGCTCACCAAGTTTTGTATACAATCTTTGACTAGATCCGGATGAACTTCTGCTTTGCAAGCAATCTTTAATACATGTGTATAACCATCTATATGAGGTAAAATTTGGTGAGTTGTGAGATCCCATTGTTCTTGGTTGAAAGCTTCTTCTAAACCTGTCAGAACTGGTACATGATGATCCAATACTGGTGCAGGATCCCGCATTTCATCAACCACAGTCAAATGGAGAGATATAGGACCATCTATAAATTATAATTGAATAAAGTTAAACAAATTGTCCCGCTGAACTTATGTTGTGGTCAAGTAGAAATAAGATAGTGCATTGTGATATAATTGATAATAATTATGATATATTTGTTTCGAATTTTTCCTCCTACCTGTTATAATGCACATGTTTTCAGCATTAATATCTCTTTTCACTTGATCCATAATAGATACAAGCCTCTCATAGTTCGTTTGAACGTGTACACTTTGAATAGTTAGATCTGATTTGAACCTAACACACGGTGATTTAAATTGGACCGATTTATCATCGCCTTCTCGGGATGAGGGCTGAGATAAGAAACCAAAATCGACTTCACGGGCTAACTGAAAATATAATTCATAAATAAAATATAATTATGACAATGATTTCATTAAAAAATATATGAATTTTATATAATAAAGATAATAATCAGGTGCAATAAATAACCGCAATTAAGCAGTTAAGCAAGCCTTAATCTTATTCATAATAGAAATGAATAGAAATGAATAATGAGTACAAAAATTGTGTTTTTAATTTTTTTAATTAAAAAAATATTAATTTAGAAATTGGATGAAAGTAAATAAACGAGATGAGGAAACGAAATTATTCACTAAATGTAGTGATTACACAAATAATTTTTAATTATTTTGCGATCGGTCAAGGAAGTAGACCATAAACCAGTGGTTTACAACGTTTTCTGCCCCGCGCTCCCCTGCTCTAACAACAAAAATGTAGCGCCCCCCTTAATTTTTTCAACAATTTAATTTTATAAATACTCAACTGATATCATCAGACTACAAATTAATAATATTATGTAAAACATGAATAAAATCTAATTATTTTTTGTTATTACATTATTCTAAATTCGTATTGATAATTATTTTAACTTTTTCAAAAGATTAGAAACTGTAGTAGAAAGAAAGAGCCAATCGTGAATAGCATAGGGCTAAAAATTACCACGTTAAAGGGCGAGATACTTTATTGCATGAATTTTCTATTAGTATAACATCATTTAAATAGTTACTCGTTTTATGATCATATGGGAAAATATGGGCAAAGTAATAAATTGATTTAAAAACACTACCCACAATTGAAAACTCCGGAAAATAATATACTTTCATTCACAAGAAATGCATATAAACCCTTATATGCAGCCTTATTCCTCAAAGGGTTAAAATCAGATCAGATATTTTTGTATAAAAAGAAAATGCAAGTAGGCCACACGGTTACTGCATGCAATTTTTTTATTACAGTCTTAAATATAAGTAATAATACTTTACGTTTGTCTAATTGTTTTGTTATATTTATTTAGTTTATGTGTTTCCATGCTAAGTATACTAACCAAATACTCCGATAATTTCTTAAGAAGAGGTTCATAACGAACGGTGTGTGCATCTTCTATAAAAACCAGGCATATATTAAATAAAAATGCATTCCTCATGTATTTCTTGTTTTCTATGCGCATAGGATAGCCCAGTATTTTATATCCGTCCAACGTTCTGAAAGTAAAAATTTAAAAAAATGAGTAAAACTGGTTTACCATTTCTCATGTATGACTACAATTAGTTGATACATCTATCATACTACCCAATACTAACGTTTTTGACCGGTCATTAAGTACATAAATGATTTATTACATTTTTTATGTAATGTACAATTCAACGGAAAGATTTCCCATTTTATTTGATTTTAATAATGGAGGCATTACTTTTAAAGGTAAAAGATACACACTTTTGGCGTAAATCAATATTAGATAATAATAGCTTTGCTTTTCAAACAATTAACGAATTTTAATAACAAATATTTATTACAATTAGTAAAAACAAAAAAAAATCATGCAACCATCATGTACAACTCTACACCAGGTAAATGCCGATGCACTCTTAGGATCAGATTTCCATTCATAATACAAGTATTATCTTAGATTAAATAACTTGTACTAAAATTTAAAAAATATTAGATTTTAGTAAATATTTTGTTTTAATAAATAGTTTTAAAATGAAAAAAAAAAGATTTTAGTAAACTGTAAAATTCCATCGTGTAGGTCGTCTTTCTTCAAACGCGTTTTACTGCACTCATAGATAATGAGCTTTCATTAGCTTACACTAATTAAAACGCTAGGTAATTATATACTGTATCATTAACACCGCGTTAATCTAAGATCCACTTCATATAATTGAGCAAAAATCAATTAAAGCAATAAATGAAGATAGTTATTAATCGTGTTAATTGTTACTTACAATTATTATATAATTATGCATGAAAAGCATTAAGAACTATTTCCAAAAAAAAGATTGACCTAATGAGTCTTAATGTCGTATATAGATTATATATCTATTCAGCCGAAAAATGGATAAAAATATATTCAAATTTAATATTACTTTAATACATAAAGGTTATTTTATTTCGTTGTTTTCCCCTAAGAATAAAATTATTACAGCAATATATCTTTTTGTTATTATATTAGCAGCAATCAAAACTTAACGAGTCCTATGAGCTATTGTGATTACTTCTTAATGACATGGCTTTACAGATGGCAGACCAATGGTTGCTCTAATTCTATTTTATAAATGTATTATTAGAAATTTTAATAGTGATGACTTATTTTATTGAGTTTAGCAATGTCGAGGAAAGACCATTTTCACTGTGAAACAAATTGCGATCTATATATATTCTAAACTTATGTCTGCTTGGCATCAAGCTGGCCTAAGTATCGAACCTAGAACTTCCATATAGAACAATAACTTGAAATTTTGATATTGAAATACGTTACAATAAATTTTTAACGTATACAAGTAGAAAACAAAAACTTCAAATGAATTAGAAAGATTGAAATTCATTCAGTGAAAGGAATGTAGCAAGTTCTGGATAAATTTTCTAAAATTATTGACTTTTAATGATGTCGGTTAAAACAATTAACCCGTATAATGCAGATTCCATATGGATAAATGGTAAACAATTGTTTTTAGACACATATACGTATATATACACATTTATAAGAAGTATTGCTTGAATCAGAATTCCAAAACTAAATAACACAAAAATAAACGAAAATAATGAACGACGAAAACAATTTTTTAGTTTCTCATCAAATACTCAATAAACATGGTTTATATCAAAACAATTAACACGTTTTTGAGAATGTTTCTTGAATTTTTAATTCGCTTTCACACATATGGTTTCAAAAGCTAAATGATCATTTAAAAATCAAAAAAGAACATGAATTTATAATTAGATATGTAAATAAGAAAGTGTATATACTCCTCAATATTTATTATAAAAGTTGTAAATCATATATATATATATATATATATATATATAATATGTAAAGATGTAAATTATATATATATATATATATATATATATATATATATATATATTTATAATTGTGTATGTATAAACTATAAAAGCATTGTGTTCACGAAGAAAACAAAAGTTAAATGATAAGCGGACATTCACTTTGCATTACATTGTTAAATAGATAAGTATTATAATCACACCAAATATTTTAATCCCTATCCAAACAAGAAATGTACTTTGAAATAATATTTTTATATTCCAGATACTATATAACACATCAAAGACGAATTATTTTTATTTTAGGAATTTTTTTTATTTGTTTTTGTGCATAATTATATTAAATTTGTGTAGTTTTGTCAAATGTATTATTTTTAGCCTAAAAATTGATGAAATTTTATAAAATATACCAAAAATTGTCACCCTCTTTAATTGAAATATCAAAATACGCCTAATCGCCTTCAGAAATTAGTACCAATCATTATAGTTATAATAATACAAATATAATTAATTAATAATATAATTAAAAATTAATTATAATAGTATAATTAAAATGTACGTCTTGTAAAATACTTTGATTTCCCATTTAATTTATAAGCAAAATGATAATATTTATTATACAAATGTACGCAAAAGAAGGTAGGTATTTTTAGGAACGTTTTACTATATATAAGTTTGTCAAATATCTCCCTTCCGCCTTTTTTTATTATAAACCAAGAGCAAAAAAGCGGAAGGGAGATATTTGACAACCTAATATAAGTAATTTCTGAAATCAAAAATCTAGGCATATTTGAACAAATTCCGGAAATCAATTAAGCAAGTTACATTTTTTTTCCAAAAATCAAAGATAATCGATATTTAATAATGTTGTTATTACTTTTTATTTTTTAATTTATATATAATTATATAAATTATACCTTTTATAATAAATTGAGGAGTATATTTATATTAAGTATTCTTATTAAGAAAAAACTGATAAGCATTTAGTGAAATTCATGACTCATTACTAGAATGTACCAGTAATTCACGACTTGTTCCTAATAAAGATTGAATTGTATTTAAATATAAAAACAAATATTGCTATTTTAATGGCATACGTCTGGTGCTACTATTTTAAGACCACTTCGATTGTATTGTGAAATAATTGTGAATTGTATTATAATTATTGATTTAATCAATATCATGAATAATTTCTACCGATTTTTAATGTATAATCGGCACAACAGCTTATAGGATTCTGTTGTTCGAAATAATGATAATAAAAAAAATAGATAGCTTCTAGTCCAAAAATTAATAATATCTTATATGGACAATCTATTAAAGAACAAGCATGTAATAACATATATTATTCAGCAGTGTAATAATCATGAATATTACACTGCTGAATAATATATTTGTTATTATATGCCTGTCCTTTAATAGAATGCCCATATAAGAATTACGAAATAATCCAAATAGCGTTAAATAATTAATTAAAATTCTTATCAGCGTATTAATATTAATCAATATACGTTATATAAACTAATTACAAAACTATCTCAAAACAACATGATTCCATTCACTCTCGAATATTGTTTACCAACTGACGCCAGAACTGCGCATATAGCAAACTAATTTGCGTAATAAATTAAGATAATAATTTCAAAATAGCATTACTTACACAGTCAATGAGCATTTCTGCAATTGGGCCTTTGGTATCATATAAACACTCACAGAGTCGAAGACTTCTTTTGTTACGTAATTCTCTGGAATCTGGCATGTTATTTTGGGCCCGGCTGTCGGATGAAATTCACACATGAAAATGCTTCTGATGGGTCCTTCAATTTCATCGCTCGGTAGCTCGCTCACATTTTCAGAAGACATAGTAAAACACCTCTCATCACAACACTTCACACACTAATTAGGAAATAATAAAAAAAATCTTAACACTTTAAATACACACTTATTTACATAAAATCACAACTTTTTAATCTAGTATCATAAACATAAAATATTTTATTGTTAGTTTATTCCGTAATTGTTGGATTCCACAAAGTCAGATGACCATGTTCTGTCTAAGCTTGGTCAACTACTGGAGTTGTTGAAGTTGACTAAATAGCAAATGATTTACACCTTAGCCGATTCTGCTAATTTTGTAGCAAACGAAACAGATCTTGCATAAATCAAAAACGACTTGTTGCAAATTTGTGAATTAATTAGAGTTTTTAGTACAATCGATTCTTATCAATAAAAATCACTTGTGTTGAAATTGTAAGAACACCAACTAAAATTTATAACTACTGTTTATATGAAAAAGGATTAAAATCATTTAATTGTGATCAAAAGTTGAAATCAATAATATAATGCATCAGAATTAACCCTTTCCACTCGGATGCCGCGGCAAAATTCATATAAATCTCGGAATCAGCGTGGAAAGGGTTAAAAAAAGTAATAAAATATAAATTGTATGAATAACAAGAAAAAATGTTTTGATTAGTTAATAATATATTAATTTTTGTTACCAACTTTGTCGGTTTGTGCTATATACCCAAAATAGATTTTAGAATCGTTAAAAATTTAAGCGGCAACGTGAATAAACTGTTAAAATTTTAAAACTATAATTCAAGTAAATTTATCATTATTTTTTTATTTCCTTTCAAATATAATTAGTTTATTATAACTTTCTTATTTCTTTTCAATAATAATTAAAAAGAGTTTATAATTACTTTTTTAATTCCTATGGATAATAAATATAATCTAACTTATTGTGATCAACGTTTGAAATCAAATATGTATTACTTTTCCACAACTTGCAAAATGTATTCATAATTTTATTGTAGTCATTCATGTAGTTTGAAATAAGACTTTCAAAGTAAAACTTCTATAGGCGCGACTAGGGTGTAAATTCGTACAAATGCAACGGAAGTGCGTTACGGCGAATAAGAGTCGATAAGATAAGAATCGAGTGTCAATGATTCGTCATTCGCGATGATATCATTTCTATATGGGTCGACTGTGATTAGTGATCGTGTATGTGAATACAGATCTGTCGTTGTTTGTGTAATGTCATCAGCGTTGTATGCGTACCGATACCAACAAGGAAATCGGCATAGATAAATAAACATTTCAAAGTTACATCGTAGTACTAATCTTGATTTAATGAAAAATGCCTGAATCAGAAGAATATTTTACTCTGTTTCTTGAAGGTTCATTTCTAAATGCTAATTATGACAAACCGATCATGTCATATTTGAAGTATGACTTTAATTACATTATTGTTTTTAAATATTATACATGTTTTTAATGCTATTATAAATATATAATTTATAATTATATAAATGTGTATAATGTTGGACACTAATAAATGTGTGCATCACGAGTGCTACCATATTACTAATAAACATTATTCAAAATTGTTTATGATGTATTTATTTTTACTTAACTTAAAATTGCTACTTTGTACAGTAGCAAATAAGTTTTACTTCAATCGCGTTTTTTAATTATTTCTTTTTAATATAAAACTATAATTGTTGTTAACTTTTCGAAGAGAAAGTTTATGTTTTCGCAAAAAAAAATGATAATTACTTATATGTTTTCTCCACCAAAGAAGACCAAATTTGGTAAAAGTATGTAATTGTCCAGCCGCTGCTGAATTGTTCTCTAAAATTTACAAGCCATTCAAAGTATCTTGATTAGTACTAGATCAGTTTACTTTGTAATTAGCAAAAAAAATCGTTCACGGTTCTTGAATCGATTTTAAAAATTCAAAAGCTGTTCGAAAGTTATTGGTTGGGAATCGCGTTAATTAGTTTTTGGTATAGATCGGCCGCGCCGTTTCTTCGTAATTAAATGCTGTTTTTTAGTTTGAAATAACAAACTAAAGTACTATAGGCATACGTTAAGCGGTTGAATTTTTAAAATTCTTTAAAGTTTAGAATTTCGCCGCCAAAAATGCCAATCTCGAGTTTTTGAGATAACACAGCGTCCGATTTGAGTGATTCAAAAATTATTTTATTTGAGTTGATGGAAATTAAGAACTGATAATTTTTGGAAATGCAGGCCTAGCGGTTTTGGAGATCTTATGAAAATAAAAGTAAAAGAAATACTATTTGGCGTTCAAAAATGATCATTAGACATATAAACATTAAATTATCAGATATTTTTATATTAAGAACAAATTTTGTTTACATTTTTATGGGTTTCGTACCAATGTTTATCTGTTAGACAGCGACGCGACAGGTCTAATGGTTTCGGAGATCCAACAGAGTCAAAATTACCAGAGATTTTAATAATAACAAATTTTGATTACATTTCTATGGGTTTCGTACCAATATTTATCTCTTAGACAGCGTCGCGGCGCGTCGATATTTCGTCTCAAAAAAGTTAAAAATTTCCAAAATATTTCCAAATATAAAACAAAAGCAAATTTTTTTCAAAAATTTAAATATTTCCAAAAATAGTTTTTCAAATTTTTTTTAAAAATATTCTAACTTTTTTAAAAAATTAAATTTTCGGCACAGGAAGTACCAGCAATTAGTACACCACTTGTTTAAAAAATAAATCAAATTAACAAATTAATAAATTGAATTAAAAATTGCATTTCGAACCATGCACAAATGTATACCGTGTATGCGGACGTTCTTACTTCTCCTCGCAATCCACTATCCGCCGCAATGTGGTTACACTTTGACACTACTAACACATAACCTCATTCGATTTCACTTTCGCGAAATGCACTTGTCACTGGCACATCAAAAATAACTCATGTATGTAAATAATTATTTTGCTCTCGTGTTCTTATCTCTCCGTGATAAGAACCACAAACAGGCGCGTGACCCTTACGGTCTCCATTCCATTTATACAATCATTTTTCTTTAGTGCCAGTTTGAATTTTATTCGAAGGCACGTGACCGTGAGCGCACGAAGCCGATTGGTGCGACGAGGCAATAACGGCTTTCTGCGCTTCTTAAAGTTTTATGGTATAAACAAGAATTAAGACAGAGGTGTCGAACTATGTCGAACTAACTAATTATTACGATATTTTTAACTTCCCGTAGGGCAAGTTATAGTAATCGCAAAATATCGAAAATGAGAATTTTTATATATCTTTACGTTTCAGAGGTTTCTGAACATTTTGGCATACTTTAGAAAAAAATGGATGTATGTGTGTGTGTGTATGTATGTGCGTGTGTGTATGTATGTGCGGATACAAATTTTCGTCGACGATTTCGGGAACACGAATCAACAATTGTAAGGAGACGTGCTGATTAGTTTTTGGCGAAGGCAGGTCTAGCCGTTCCGAAGATACGGGTCAAAAAGTGCCGAAAACGGTAACTCAGTTTTTAAGAGAACGGAGCGTCCGATTTGAATAATTCAAAAAACATTCTATTTGTATTGACTAAATGAACAACTGTTCAAATTTTTGGAAAGAAGGTGCAACGACTTTGGAGATATGGAGGAAAAAGTAAAAAAATGAGCCATTTGGCAGTCAAAAAAGAACATTAGACATATGCTCAACAAATTATCAGATATTTTATAGAGATTTTAGCAATAGGTATCATTTTTTTTTACATTTCCATGGGTAATAAAATTTTTTTTTAAAAAGTAATTTTTTGTCAAATTTATAGTTTCTCAAAAATGTTAATTGTTTTTAAAAAAATAATAATTTTTGCTACGGGAAGTTCCAGCAATTTGCCTTAATTGACTTAAGACAGAATTCCACTTACGGCTAGTTTAATATATTTTTGACAATACAATTACATTGTCGTAATGCTTTTTTCAATTCATAATTTTCTTCCAACGATTTAAAAAATTAAAATATTTCTAAGAGGGCGTCCATTAATTAAGTGAGCAAGTTTTTAAGGATTTTTGGACATCCCCTCCCCCTTGGTAATACGTGGTCATATTCAAAATTACCCCCCCTCCCCCACCAAACATTACGTGTATTTTTAGTTGTTTGAAAAAACTATTTTTTTTAAAAAAAATCTGAAAATGTTTGAATTTAAAAAAAACAATCAGTTAAAAAATAAATACACGTAATATTTCACCATACCCCTTCCTTTCCCACGTGATATTTCGTGATTTTTTGTCAAACCCCCCTCCCCCTAAAAACCTCACGTGATTAATGGACGCCCCCTAATTGTAAGGTTATCATTTGCTATCAATATAGACCCTGAAGGGGTCTCCAATAATCAAGTGATCAATTTTTAAGCATTTTTAAATCCCCTCTCCCCCTTCCTGATACGTCGTGATATTTATATTTAACCCTCCGCCACTGCCCAACATCAGTGTATTTTTAGTGCGTAGAACAAATTGTAAAATTTTTGAAAAATTTGTAGGTCTTTTTTCGAAGTCAAGTAAAAAATTAATACTCTTGATATTTTACTAGAACTCCCTCCGTCACGTGATTTTTCGCGATTTATGTCAAACTCCTCTCACACTTTTAAGCCTTACGTGTATAATAATAAAGCTTCGCACAGCATGGTTTCAAGCAGGAGTGACTTAATTTTAACCCTTTCCACTCGGTTGTCGCCACTCCGGCGGCAATATATATATAAATCTCGCAATTCGCGAGTGGAAAGGGTTAGCTTAAAATATTCCATTACTATTCAGAAATTGTAATAATAAATTTCATCTATAAATTCAAAGTTGCCATCTATAAAAAAAGTCACTTCGTTTAAGAAGTTAGCATAACAGCTCATAGGACTCGTAAGTTTTGATGGCTGATAAAGAAATAAATTTAAAAAAAATGCAAATGAACGCTTTTCGAAATTATTTTATAAGGTTTATACAATAAGTATTTTTTTCATAATTTAGATATTTCTGTCTTCAGTTCATTTGCCCCCCGCATTTGATACTCTATTATTACAGTATAATAAACTATAAAGTAGTCAGCTGTTCGGAATGGAGTTTCTCAAACGCTTGAAATTTCATTTAATAAACATTATATTAAAAACAATTATATATTTTTCAAAATTCATTTTTCATCAAATAAAATTATTTTTTAATCATGCTCGTAAAGTTCACGAAAGTTTAATATTTGTTATTTCTTAAAAAAAATAAGTCTTCTGGTTTTTGCATTCTAATCTAATTCTAGAATTTCTAAAACTAATTTATGACGTTTATTTTTCGTTGGTGTAAATCGATTTGGTAAATATTTCTTTTGATTTAGAATCTTTTCATCATAAAATAATGTTCACGCCTCTCAAAAAGTCAACTGTTATCTCTCCGGGGAGGAAAATCAGATCAACATTACGGACGATTTATCTTTTAAATCTGCTCAACAACTCAGTTTAAAGTGAACTTGATTTGTGGATTATCTATTAATCTATAAATTCAACAATTTCTTTAACAAAGTCTATAAAAAAAATTATTTGCGTTTAATAAATGTTGATTAATTATACATTCTATATTAAAGCCATTAAATGAATATTTAAATTAAATGTGTTCACATTACTTGAAAAGGTACTCTAAAATGATAAAAAAATTATTGCATCATTCTAATAATAAAAACATGCAAATGAGAGATTTTAAATTGCTCTTGAATCTTTACATACAAATGCGCTTTATGACAAATATTTAAATGTATATGCTATATTACTAACATTATATATAATATAAGAATATTTATTATTTATTCTGTATCTACTCAAGATAATATAATAATGCTGGTTTATAAAGTTATCGATTTCTTGAGTCTATCTTTATATCGTCTAACGCAATGTGATACGACTTTATTATCTCATAAATTATATCAAATATTTACACAGAATCTAATGAAATTCTATTATCAAACGACGATGTTATCTAATCAAAACAAAATATATTTTGATGGATTAGATAATGTTTTTTTTAATTTCGCTTTAATAAGATTTATGTAAATAACAGCAAAAAATTGATATGATAATGAAATTGATATTAAAACTACTATTAAATTATATTTTGAAAATGGTCGTTCGTAGTGCAGAGGTAAGAGCCTCGACCATGAGGTTTCGAGTTCAATTTCCGCACTACGTGATATCAAGCATTAGTGATATCCGTTTTCACTTGAAAATATCGACTCAAATATTTTTCCGAGTGAAAATAGCCTTTCTGGGCATTGTTGCTATGTATCAGATCACACTGTACAAGGAGTATGTGAAGTAAAAACTTTAAAGAGAAAGGTCAACTATTGGGCTTCCTTCTAATAAAAAAAAGCTGGAAAGTAAAAACTACTTCAAAACAGCTCAAAGAACACTGAAAATATAGTTTTCTTTTGAACACTGAAAATATAACAATATTTCATATTAATATGGAATAGAATATAAATAGCACTGAAATATTAAGAGTTTCAAAAAGTGTTTTTAGTTGTTGAATATTACAGAACCAACTGATAAAATAATCATATAATCTTCTATCATAAATGAAGAATATATGTTAAATCTTTCAATATTATCATTTATTTATGGAAGATCAAATATTTTAAACTAGTAATTTGAATCAATTGTTTCAGCCATGGGAGACAATGAATTTGTTATGAGTTAATTGAGCTGAATATTTTGGCATCCTCGACACCAGCAAATCATGCATATGGGCACGCATGCAGACACACACAAATATATGTATATATATATTAAAACGTTTGTGAAATTAATATTTAATAAATTAGTGCAAAAAAAGAGTGTTCATATTTCTAAATTTATATATATATATATATATATATATATATATATGTATACATACATAGAAAATCCTGATTAGATTAATATTAATGAAGTCATCGCTTTTATGACTTTATGTGACTATATCCTTCGATGGGAGGAAGCTTTGGCTATTAAATTTTGTCATAAAAGGAGATATGCTTGCTAAGTATTCCCACGAACAATTTTTGTCACATTAAATTGTGTATATAAAAAAATCAAGCTCATACACAAAGCTAATATACATTATATATATATATATATATATATATATATATATATATATATATTATATATATATATATATATATATATATGCGTAAGTGCTTGCGTGTGTGTTTCCAGGTATATGCATGTTAAAATTCGGCTGTTGAATAACTTCTTGTTTTAATTCAATATGGGTTAAGAGAAAACAGTTATTCAACGGTCCAAACGGGTCATAAACACATAAATTTGATAACTTTTTCCTATCTCTCATATGTCGTTATTCCCCGGTTTGTATAAATTTTGTCTTTTTATTGGACTTCATCAACATGATGCAGTCTCGGCATCAAAATTTTGAAAATTTGTTCTCACTGCTTCGAATTATCACAATACGTATTATCTAATTTCTATCAAGTTTTTATCAATTAAAACTTAATGCCTATAATTAATTAGAAATTTTCAAATATAAACCTTAATATGATAACTCCTTGGTGGAATTAGTAGAATTAGTGTGAAAATTGGATTAATTATATTCTCTGAAAAAATAAATTTATAATAAACAAATTATGTTGGTATTGCGTTTCGATTGCCAGTGTGAAACTCTGAGCCGTAATTTTATGATCCTTTAGCGTAATTCGGCTTTTAAATAAAATAACGGTAGCAGAGCTTTAGAGCTAATTGATTGAGCTAATAGTATCCATCTTGTAATGTTCTAAAAGATAAGTAAATATTCTGAAGCTGCTAACATTATTAATAAACTCTTACAAAACCTGTAAGTCGGTTACAATTATCAAACTAGTTGTATTCTAAGCGTCGAAAGTAATAAAATTATTGAAATCGGGCGAACTCGCGCATCATGAAAACGTAGTTTCATACTATATGCCATATATACATATAATATTTTTTATGGTATCATAAAAATATTATGACTGACTTTATGCACCAAGAGACTGATATATATCAATACTTTGTGCTTTATCAAATCTGTTACACATCGAAAACAACGTAGGGTGCAATCAATACTATCATCATTCACAATTGCATAAATTCTTCCCTGAGATTTATATGTCTTACTTCCTGACACTTGACCGTTAAAAAGCTATTTCTAATTTATTACTTTTAAACAAGTAAACAGTAACGTAGATAAAATGCATCTTTCGCATTTTATGCTGCGATCCCTTTTTTTTAAGTACAGCCACAACTCATGCAGAGCCTTGTTTTTTATGTTTCATGATTTTAAACTTTTGATGTAACCTTTTTATAAAAATACACCAACGATTTTCAAAATGTTTATCTAATACTTTGAACAGTAATTTCACTTTCATTATAGATATATTTGTATAGATAATATTTCATTGAGAATTCATTCATTGCAGCACAAAATCGTCATTTTCACTTGAGAATATATTAGTGGTCTATAATCTCCAGTGGAAAATTGATACCATACTATTTGATATCGAGGTGGCCGAGGTTGGGATCGAACTCGGAACTAGTTAATGCTAGTCCACGTTTTTACATGCACCACGACAGGATTTTATAAACATACATACATGTCCAGTTTTAGTGAATTATTATTTCCGCCGTTAATTCAAATGTGCGAAACATATCATTGTTAATATAATGAAAAAATGTTGTCGCATTGTTCTTATTACCTTATCATATTTCTAAATTTTCACATATCAACCGAGCAATATAATCATAAAAGCATAGTTATAAAACCATTGTTTCCATATAGACGGCAACACAACGGTGATACGAAAACAAAAGTTGTTTGTTTATTTTCGTCGGATCCGCGTATTGTTTTGTTCATTAATGAACCTTGGCCTCCGATGTAATTTATAACACGGTTCCTCGAAATAGAATTTACACATATTAAGCTCATGTGGCAAAATTTCAATTGCATGTGATACACATCTGAAGAAAATATACAATTAACTAGTGGTGAATGGCATCGTGCATTAAGGCAATTTGCAGAAACTTCCTGTACCCTAATTTAAAATTTTTAAATGCTCAGAAAAGAAAAATTTTTTTTTTAGAATCTTGAACATTTTTGAAAATTTTTCAAACATTTGAAAAAAAAATCCTTTTTGAAAATGCTGATATTTTGTGAAAACTTTATATAAAATACTGTAGTTTATTCTTTCAAATTAACTGAATGATTACTTAATAAGTGAGAGACTTATCCTTAACCTTTATTTTATATTTTATTTCGCAGCACATCTTTATTCAAACAATGATCTCAAATAATCGTTTGAAGAATGCTATTTCATTTTGCGCAGTCTTAATTGTTCAATCCATAAATTGATTGCGTCAAATTTATTCAGAAATTTTATATCGCCATGTGTTTATTACACATCGCAGATGCATGCTTCATGACATTGTTTATTATATATAACCAGATTTTGTACTCATGTTGCGTATTTCGATTAATTTGTTGAAAGATAGTACGCAAAATTGATTGCGAATTCAAAGAGAGAATTGGTTCCAATAAAGTTTGGAAACTTTAGAGTCAAGTTGTCATATATATAATCAAAATCTCATTATAATATTCGAAAAATGTATATGATTTAACAATATCAATTAATAATGCCTGTGAGCAAATTCTAAAATGTACTCAGATATCACATATCTGATCTGATATGATATTTCACGAACTATGATTTGTATTTTTGCTTGAAGCTATAAATTTTAGAGTTTTGTCATCTATAAAACCACATTAAAAAGCATCACAAGCTTATAGGATTGCTGTAAACACTATAAAAAATCAAATATTTGATGTAAATCGGAATTGTGTAAATGTAGGCTTGCAGATGCTGTGAAACCGGTTGTTATTAGCTTATTTACATTGCGAGCAAATGCATATTCCTAGAGTATTTGCATTTATGCAACTAAATTAAAATCACATTGTAGAAATATTCATTTTAATAATAATTTCACGTTAAATTTTGATTACTGACTTAGTTACTTTTTTCAATGTAAAAGATAATTCATGCAAATTACAATATATGCAATTTTCAACAAACAAATCAAAACATATTAGACATGCAAATTAATTTTAATAATTCCAATTTTAGTCGATTATAAATTATTATGCCTAAAGTATATATCACGCGTAAATACATATTGTATGCTCGCAATATGAGGCTAAGAAATACAAGTGATCTGATACTCCTTTTGCTTATAAATAGTTTTAATAAAGCCTTCTAATTATAATCTAAACGCTACAGGAACGGGAACATAAACAAATTTATAAATACTTAAATATTTTTAGAACCACTTTGTCAATTAAGAAGCGCGAGGTATATAATAAAACAAAACTAAAACTTTGGACATATCTTAAATATTTTTTTAAGAATAATTTTAATAATTTCTTTTTGATTGTATTCTAAAAATGTGATAAAATTAGGGCAAAAGATGAGTAATCTGATTTTATTATTCGAGCGCGTAAGTTCTATCGAAAAAAATTCTAGGATTATCCGGTATTATATTTCACATTTCTTGAACAAAGATTTTTTAAATAAAATGAGTATAAAAGTGTAATAAAGATAACTTTGCATGTGTTAAATATATAAATATTAGGTGCGCATCTAAGTCCTCGCTGTTTGTCAGTATATGGCTCTAGCAGTAAGGGTTGGTCGATTTTGACAAATCCAAAACGTCATGAACCAAGCTTAGACATATGACAAACAAACTTATGCTACACACATAAGTGATTTAGTTTTTGCAATATATACTTCTGATCAAGTGAAAATGTCTAATGTTATGCCAAACAATCGTCATTTGCGGGAAGTGTTGATTTTTTTCTTTCATTCGAAAAAAACGGCAGCTCAAGTGCATCAAGAGCTACGAAAATGTTACTCCGAGTGAAACAACATGCCGTGATGCGTTTTGTCGCTTCAAAAACGGTGATTTTGATGTTGACGACCGCCCTCGTGAAGGAGGGTCCAAAATCTACAAAGACGCTAAATTGAAGGCCTTTCTCGAAGAGAATTCGTGCCAAATTCAAGAAGAGCTTGCTTCAGAATTAGGAATTACCCGCCAAGCCATTTCCAAGTGATTGCATGCGTTGGGGATTATTCAGCAGCAAGAAACTTGGGTTCCTTGTGAGTTGAAGCCATGAGACGTCGAGCGTCGTTTTTTCGCCTGTGAACCACTGCTCCAGTGGCGAGAAAGGAAAGGTTTCTTCATCGCATCGTGACAGGTGATAAAAATGAATACATTACAGCAATCCAAGGGAAAAAAATCTCGGTTCGGCCGAATATTCACTACGAAGGTTTACTTTGAATATTGTGGTACCAGGTCAGTGTTATTCATTATGAGCTGTTGAAACCGAGCGAAATCATCACTGGAGAACTGTATCGAAATCAATTGATGCAATTTAGCCGAACACTGCGCGAAAAACGGCCAGAATACGAGCAGAGTGATTTTACTGCATGCCAACGCTCAGCATCACGTTTTCAAGCCTGTTAAAACCTACTTGGGAACGGTCAAATGGCAATCCTACCCCACCCGCTATATTCCCCAGATATTGTATTGTCCGATTTTTACTTGTTCCGTTCGATGGCACATGGCCTGGCTGAGCAGCAGTTCAACTTATACGAAGACATCAGAAAATGACTTGATTCGTGGATAGCCTCAAAAGACTACCACTTCTGACGTCAAGGTATTCGAGCTCTGCCAGAAAGATGGGCAAAAGATGTGTCTAGCGATGGGAAATAGTTTGAATGAATCAGATGTAATAGTTTTTTTTATAATAAAGTTACATTTTCATCGAAAAACAGCGAGAACTTAGTTGCGCACCTAATATTATTTTGCTAAAAGCAAGTAATCAAAAGCAAATTTAATTTTTTTGCCAAAAACTGCTCAGAGGATGAAAATATCTTGCAAAAAAACATATTGCGTTAGATTGCACTTAGTTGTTAGTTATGGCAAAAAAAATCTTATAATTCATGTAATGTATATTACTTCTTGAAATAATTAAATATTATAAAGCCATGATATGTAGAGCATGTTTTTTTGAATTCTTGGAACGTAACCCCTCATTTTGTACTAATCTTTGCCCGGATATAGCACGAATTGGCACAACACGCTACTTTTTTGGAACGTAACTACCATGTTATATGGGGGTTACCTGCATGTGAAGGAATTTTCATCGCAAGAAGAATCTCAACACATTAACCAAATTTAAATGCAAACATTATATTCAATTATATTGTTATGCTTCAAACAATTTGCCACATTATTAAGTGTTTAAGCTTTGATTGTTAAACTTTTACTGTAATGACTCAAATCATGTATCCGAAATATATAAAATACCATTTTAAAATTAATTTAATCAAAAATAATTTATTGTACAATTATAGAGTAAATTGTTGTACAAAATCAATTATTTTTCTGTTGTTCATAAAATTGTTGAACAAATCTATGGGCTTTATCGTAATGTGGGTTAAGATCATTGCGCACCCTTTCCATCCATTGTTTGAATATGGGATGCATTTCGGATGGATCAAGCCCTGCTATTTCTACAATAAAAAATCATCGTAGTAGTAATAGCATCCGAATAACATGACATGAACGCATTTATTGAAATATGAAAATTATTTAAATTTCGTTTAATTATTAGTTTGATAATAATTTTTCAAAAACTTACTCGGTTGTTCGGCCTCGCATGCACCTAATACATCAGCAATTGATATTTGGTCTCCAGCCATGTATGTCCTGTCTTTCAGCCAAAGATTTTCAAACGATTCCAAAGCGTCGTGCATCCTTTGCTCACTTTTTTTAATTTCTTCGGGACTTGCAAATTTACCTGTTTTTAGCGGCGTCAAAAACTGTTAATAATAAAATTTTTACAAATAATTAAGCAACCCAAAAAAATTAATTTACAATACTTATTATAATAATAGAGCAAGAAAAGCATAAATATTATTTTACTGAACAGACTTAAGTGGTCCTCAATTAAACTTCTATACTTATATAATAATATTGTTATTTTCTACAAGTATGCTTACTCAAAAATAAGAAATATATTGTATTTATGTTAACTTCCACAATATGAAACACATATGTATATTATAAATATACATACAAATATAAATATAAACATAGTAAAAAGTCATTTAACTATACCTTTGTTATAAAATACATCCCGCAAGGTAATCTTAATCCGATATGCTGCCATTCCAAAAATTCATCTACCAAAGCTTGTTTTTGTGCCTCTTGAGGATACCAGTGTTCTTCTATTGGATATGCTTTTGATAAATAACGTAATATTGCAACACTGTATAATATATCAAACTATCAAAAACAATATTTGTTACATTGAATAATATATAGTATATTTAGTAAAAATTATAGACTGCTCAATGTTGCTTTCTGTAGAAAATTTATAAATGCAATTTAATAAATTAAATCATAGTTTACAAAGCAATCTACACAAAAGCATTCTATATTATTATTGCAACTAGATCCTTATTCAAATTTCAAAAAATTTGAAAAACACTTAAATTTATAAACTTCTTTTTGTCATGAATTATAAGTTGAATCAGTAAAATGTTTTTGTTTCAAATTTTCTTCAAAATTCAGTTTCTATGTTTATTTTATTTTTCTTTATTGACAATATTTTCATATCTCAGTCAGGCAGGGGTGTATTAATTACTTTCTTAAATTTAATTATAAAACATAAGTTATTTTCCATATTAATTCTCACCTCTCAGCAAGTTTGAAGCCCTTATCATCAATGCATGGTAGTTTTTGAAACCGATTTATTTTTGCAAATTCAGGTGCTAAATTCTTACCTAAAAACATATATAATGTATTTCACAAATTAAATTTTTAATAAAATTATAAATATAGTTATTTAAATTCTTAAATGTAACTCACCTTCGCCCAGTGATACTATGCAAGGTTCAAATTGAATTTTTGCTGCTTTCAAGAATATAAAGAGCGCTCTTGAAGGTGGAGACATTAAATCAAAATATAATTTCAGAGACATATTGGTACAAAACAATATTTAGACTTCTTTTAAATATCTGTAGATTATTAAAAAAAATTATAAAGAAGAGTAAAACTTATTGCTACATAAATACAAAATACAGTAGAACCTTGATTATCCGGACCTCAGTTATAGGGATTCGCATACAATTAGATATTTTGCACGATTTATGCTGGAGTTTAGTATACGAGTGTGTATGTAATATAATCCAAAAAAATGTATGTGTACTTATATAAGGAAATGTTAATTTCTTATTAAACATTGATTTTTGTTGATATCTATGTATGTATTTGTAATTTTTGATAAATACACATCATTATTCTTCATACATTGGATTATCAGTATGCCTATCGACAAGGATTAGTTCGGGTAATCGAGGTTTTACTGTAAGTAAATATTCTTATAATAAATTTTAGATTAAATAAATATTAAAATATATTTTAGGAAAATAATTCAATAATGGTAAAAGACATTTAAAACGCATATCTTAATTATCATAGATATATAATTACACATTTGTCAAATAATTAAACTTATATCTAATATATTTAAAAGAAATATTACTTTTTATTAAGGACTTCTAAACAGAAAACAGTAACCATAAAACACAGTAACTGACAATAACAGTCAAAACACATTAACAATTTAAATCAAATACACTCGACGTTAAATTTCCAAAAATAAACCTCTAAATAAGTTAATCATTAAAATATTGAGTATATTAGTTATTTTAAAATACCTGAATATTTTTTTGGATAATTATACTGTGAGTGGTTGTTCTACAAATAATACATTTGACATTTATTTTAGGTTAAATTTGTTGTCAACAAAAGCAATTGCAATTCCAGGGTTTTCAAAACTTTTCTATTGGGTAGGTAACCCAAGACAATATGATAATATGAGTATATAATATATTCGTAATATACTCTTATTATATCTATGTATACTCTGTTATCATAATGGTAACTGGCTTACATAATATTAGAAATACATGATATTTGATTTTCTTCGCTGATAACAATATCTTATCTCATATTTTTTATATAGATTAAAATATTTATGTCAAAAACAAGAAGATAATAGAGCATCAAAAAATCAAGATGTGTTTCTATATGGTCTGTATACGTGGACCAGTATGCAGAATACAGAAATACATAAAGAAATAATTATTTTACATTTAATTGAAGCAATCCAACATGCTTTACAGTTTAAATTATTTAATCATAGTACAATATTTTAAGTTAAAAAACACAATTGTGATAATCAAACAAAAACATCTAAACATCACAATGAAAATATAGTATATAGAAAGAATTATTATCCTATTTCATTTTAATTTAAAATGAAATGATTATCACACCTGTGTTTTTTAACTTAGTACAATATTACTAAGACTAAATACTTCAAACTGTAAAGTATGCTGGACTGCATCAATAAAATGTAAAATTTATTTATTTATGCATTTCTGTATTCTTTAAATGTATCGCATTATCAAAATACTAAACCGATGCATGAGAATCTGACTAGAATTTATTTAATTTTATTTGTAATCCAATTAGAATCAAAAAGTTGTCACAAATGATAACATTTCCATTCATTATCAAATATATATTTTTCGAATAATATAACAAAGTAGTTAACCTATTATTGTTTCTGATCATTAAATAATTTGTATACAAATTTATGTGCTTCATCATAGTGAGGGTTCAGATCTTTACGAACCCTTTCCAACCATACCTTGAAAAGAGGTCTTCCCTCAGCAGGATCAAATCCAGCTATTTCTGTAATAAAATATTTTACAGCATAATAATCAATTTTTTTTAACAATTAAAAAAACAATTTGGATATACAAGAATGATTTGCTTACTAGGTTGTTCAACTTCACAAGCACCAACAATGTCTGCTATTGATATTTTTTCACCAGCCATATAGGGCCTGTCCTTCAGCCAATGTTTCTCAAATAAATCTAAGGCTTGATCCATTTGCATTTTACTTTCATTAATTTTCTCAACTGGAGTTTCTTTACCAGTTTTGAAAGGTAATAACCACTAACAACAATATTCAAATTAATTGTATCACATAGGAACAAACTTTTGAGTAAAGTTGAATTCTTCTCAAATTATAAATTAATATATAATAGAATTATTGTTTCTATAGATATCAAATCTTCACCTTATTCACAAAATACATTCCACATGGCATTCGTAATGCAGTATGTTGCCATTCTAAAAATTCATCAACAGATGCCTGACTCTTTGAATCTTTTGGGTACCAATGGTCTTCCTTAGGATATGTTCGTGCCAAATAACGGAAAATTGCCACACTACAAAGTAATATAAAATATTATAATTTACAATGACTAAAATTTAACATATTTTATAATCTCTAAATTTAATTATAATGTCTATTAAAAAAAAAAAACAAGAAAATTTTTAAACTATTGATCTGAACAATGAATATTTAGGAGCCAGATAATACTATCTAGACATTATTATTAGTACTATTAGTACAAACCCTAATTCGGCAATATTGACAATGAAATAGTTGAATTATTTGCTTAGTGCTTTATTATAGTTAATCTCATAAATCAAAATGTGAATGCTACAGCAATTTTAAAAAATACTAAAGGATAAGTAAGTAATCTAAAGTTACTGAATGAAATGTTTGTACAGTATTAATTTCCAAAAAAAAAATCAAAGACATTCAGTTTTTTCAACTGTAAATTAATTTACAGTTGACAATAATTTACAATATGAAGGCACATAATTATGTGCCTTCATAAAACCCAAAGCAATTCAATAATCAAATATTTCTTGAACAATTAAAAATCAGTTATATTATAATCAAATTATAATAAAAATTTATCAGATGCGACAATAACAAGTTCCATGTTAACTACTAAATACATTTCAGGTAAAATTAGTACCTATAGTTATATGCACATAATTATAAAATATTATACCTTTCAGCCAATTTAAAACCATTGTCATCAATACATGGAACTTTCTGAAATCGGTTTATTTTTGCGTATTCTGGTTTCAACTGTGCATCTATAAAATATTTGAACAATAGCAATTAAATATGAATTAAATTTAAAATAATTTAATTCTATTTTACTTTTTGCCAAAGGCACCATGCACGGCTCAAAAGGTACTTTTGCTGCTTTCAAATAAATATATAAGGCTCTTGATGGTTGAGATAATAAATCAAAATAGAGTTTTAAAGACATTTTAGTTATATACAAGAATAATAAGCACGTAAAAACACCAAATTGTTTTAAAGTTTGTATATAAATATATTGTATTCTAATATTGTTTTTACAATGAATACGACTTCAATCACAAATTTGACTTGTCTGAATTGATGACCAAAGTCCACGGAACATGAACTAACAAAAAAAAGGAATTATTTATAGAATCATAAAATTTGATGTCAAAGAAGCCCACAAATCTTGAATTTAATGAATTTATACGAATGTGAAGGAATGAAAAAGAAGTTGATAAAGCAAATAAATAAACTTAACACTTTTAAACGAAACAAAATTTGATACTGATTTGACGTATAATTTATAATTGGTGTGTATCACCATATTATTATCTTGTCTAAGGTGCATATCATGGGCAGTTATCTCCAAACAAATGAAGAAGTCGCTACTATTTTCAATTTGATTAATAGAAAGAAACAGATGGCTACACTGTGCTCAATTTCGTTGTGGCTATATATCTGTTGGTTTCAATATAAGAAAATATTCATGATTTTATATAAATAATTATTATTGTAATTTTTCATTTTGTTATGTTACTTTTGTATTCCTAGGATAAATTGATATCAATGTCTTTGTACATATTAATTTTATGAAAATCTAAACATTGGTATTAAAACATATGTAATTTATTTGAGTCTTCGAATCATATAAGAATAGTTATTATGATAGTTAATAGTAATTGTTGTTATGAATTTTATAAAACAATTTTACTCGAAGAATTTTATATTTTCAAGCATTTCGAACAAATTTGTTGGCCTCTCACATGTCTAAATGATCACATTTTTGACCGCCAAATGGCTTTTTTAAACTTCTTTTACTCGATCTTTGAAACCGCTACACTGCCTTCCCAAAAATTTAATCAGTTTTTCATTTTGTCATCCATTTTTTCTGAAGTCTGCCAAAACGTTCAGAAACCTCTGAAACGTAAAGATATATAAAATTTTTCATTTTAGATATTTTTGTGATTACTATAATTTACCCTATGGGAAATTAAAATAAGTGTTAATTTGAGAATTCGAACTGCATTCATTCATTTTCATATAACACTATGGTCCTAGTGGCTTTTATGTTTGACGCCATCGATATGTATGAATTCTACTTAAAATATTTAAAAAATAATTGTAAATTATGCCAAAATATCTAAAAATATCTATAGAAGTTGTTGTAAAAAAATATAGATAATTCTGAGCCAAGTCATTCTGAATCAAATGAGACCAAATTTTGAAAAAGTTTGAAAAAACTTTCGTCGATATTTTCTCAAAAAT
This sequence comes from Ctenocephalides felis, assembly GCF_003426905.1. Classification (NCBI taxonomy): domain Eukaryota; kingdom Metazoa; phylum Arthropoda; class Insecta; order Siphonaptera; family Pulicidae; genus Ctenocephalides; species Ctenocephalides felis. The sequence goes on along the minus strand of NW_020539725.1, from coordinate 32,419,952 downwards.
ATCGACGGCTGTTGTATTTATTTATAAAGTATTTAATTTTTTTAAATTCATATTATAATGATTAAAATTATATTAAGCTTTGTAGATTATAGTAAGTGCGATTAAAAAGGTTACTCACCCTTGCTCTACAGCATGGGTGTCAAACTAGCGGCCCGCGGGCCGCATGCGGCCCGCAGCAGATATTTTTGCGGCCCGACTGCCCGCATATGTTGACAAATGATAATATGCAATAAATAACAATTCGATGAGGAAAAAAATGAAATATTCAACTGCTAAGTAATTAACAATTACTTTAAATAAATTAACAATAATTACATTTAATTAAATCAACAAGAAATTATTGTTTAACAAATAGTTTATACCGCATAAAGTTAGCCAAACCCTCGCACTTCTCGAGTGTTAGTCCCAGCCTTTATTAATTATGATAAATTTTATAAATTTATGCTAAACTTTAATTTTTTTTTTATTGATATAAATTTTAAGGAAATTTTGATCCAGGTTGATTCATGTTGTTCAAATAATAACCACTGCAAAGCAGCAAAATATTTTTGATGGCAAAACAACGTTTGCCGGGTCAGCTAGTATATCTTATATATAAAAATGGAGCTCTCTCTCAAATGTCTAAGTAAAAATCGAAAACGTCTAAACCGATTTGGCCAGTCTTAGTCTTGAAAAATTCGTGCCAATCCAGAGAAAGTCCAAAAGGTGAGATATTATTCCAAAATCGCGTAGAAACTTTACATTTTTAATTTGAAAATTTTTGTAGAAGCGTAATTCGAATAAAAAAATAGACGGTGGCTATTACGTGAAATGTCAAACGTTCTTGAGATATGGTGTTCAATTACTTTTAATAGGAAGTTTTACGTGAATATTTACGACAATATAAGTCGAAAGACCAAAAAAAACTTGGATTGGATTATACCATGTTTTCTATAGAAAGTATATAAAACTTCCAGTTTGATTGTATTGACAAAATATCGGTAATCTTTGAAAATCCATAATAAAAGTATTTTCTTCCGTTGGTAGTTATTTAGCATTAGTTAAAAATGTAATTATTTTGTAAAATACCTTTAAATTAAAATAAGGTTTTAAACGTGTCTGCCACCTGGCCGTTCCAAGTTGGCTAAAAAGGTGTAGATAACGAATTTTTGAAAGACATCAAAAAAATACATTTCTACAATGACTGGCAATTTTACTGAACGTAGTCAGATAATTGTTCGTTAATTAATCGAATGTTACTTGAAACTTCGTAACTTAAACATTTCAAGAAAAAAAAAATTAAAATAAAATTATAACATTTTTTTTCCAAAAGCAATTATTTTGTTAAAACAAGCAGAGAGTTCTTTGAATCATTCAAATCGGACGCTTAGTTCTCTCAAAAACTGCCATTTTTTGTACATTTAGCTCTATTGGAATATCGGAGTATCGGAGTATCGGAATGTCGGAGTATCGGAATGTCGGAGTATCGGAGTATCGGAATGTCGGAGTATCGAAATGTCGGAGTATCGGAATGTCAGAGTATCGGAATGTCGGAGTATCAGAATGTCGGAGTATCGGAATGTCGGAGTATCGGAATGTCGGAGTATCGGAATGTCGGAGTATCGGAATGTCGAAATATCTGAATGTCGAAATATCGGAATATCGGAATATCTGAATATCTAAATATCTGAATATCTGAATATCTGAATATCTGAATATCGGAATATCGGAATGTCGGAATATCTGAATATCTGAATATCTGAATATCTGAATATCTGAATATCGGAATGTCGAAATATCGGAATATCGGAATATCGGAATATCTGAATGTCTGAATGTCGAAATATCTGAATATCTGAATATCTGAATATCTAAATATCTGAATATCTGAATATCTGAATCTCGGAATATCTGAATCTCGGAATATCTGAATATCTGAATATCTGAATATCTGAATATCTGAATATCTGAATGTCGGAATGTCGGAATGTCGGAATATCGGAATATCGGAATATCGGAATATTGGAATATCTGAATATCTGAATCTCGGAATATCTGAATCTCGGAATATCGGAATATCTCTAGAAATTGATTAGAATATACATTACTTAGCAAAACAACGTTTGTCGGGTCAGCTAGAATATATATATATATATATATATATATATATATATATATATATATATATATATATATAAAGCGAGAGATTTTGCTTCAGATGATGGAATAATATGATAAAATTGTTCTTGGGCATCAATCCAGTAATTAAAAACAGTTTTATTGAAAAAAAATGTTTTTATTCAGAAAACATACGTTTCGGGTCTTGATTTGACCTTGATGGGATGGATCTATATATATATATATATATATATATATATATATATATATATATGTGTGTGTATGTGTGTATATGTATACATATGTATGCATACACAACACACATATAGTTTTTTTTGCGGCCCGCTTGAAGTTAGACCTTGCTTATGCGGCCCGATTGCACCTTTGAGTTTGACATCCTTGCTCTACAGCATTTCGGTATACTTGTAAGTGTGCGTCCATAAATCACGTGATCGATTGTTTATGGATTTTTGGACCCCTCTTCGTGATACATCGCGATTTTTAAAATTACCCTCCTCCCTCACCAAATATCACAGTTACGTAAAATTTTTTGAACAAATTTTTCGAATTTACGAAAAAATCAGTTTTTTTAATTAGTTAAAAAATAAATATACGTACCCCTCCCTTATCCACGTGATTTTTTGTCAAACCTCCCCTCCCCTTGAAAACCCCACGTGATTAATGAACGCTCCCTAAATTATTATATTAATTTCTTATTAATGAAGACTATTGTTTACACATGTGCGGAAATTCATGCAAATTGCCATACGGCAAAATGCCACTTAAAACTAGTTTATGGCTTATTCCTACGAATTGGCACCGCATTCCATAAAAATGTCAAATGTATCACTTAGTGTTTGAACGGATTTTGTAGTTTGGATATTCATTTTAATAACTATTCTTCAATACTTCCTGATCGTTTTGCACGCATCCGGTAAAAGTATATGAATATACAATTAATACTGACTATATGTTACAAATGATAAAACTTAACAATTGTAACACAAATCTATTTTATTTTATTTAATGCGCGATTTTATGATTTTAAGATGTATAAATATAGTATGAATAATGACTGTAATAAAGAAGTAATAAGTAAAGACAAAAAAGGCTGAAAGCTAGTGAACCTTTTGAATGTAGAGTTAAAAAAATTGTACTGGTGATTATTAGAGTACTAATTGCAAGTACGAAATCAACGGTCTGGCAAGCGAGTTCTGCACATCATGGCCACCAAGGCGTCTTCAAATATTTATAGGATTTAATATATTTATTGAGAAGTTCAAAAATTAATGGGCCGATTCTGCCGCACAACAGACCAATGTTATGGCAAGGCCATGTTACGCTCCAACTTGCATACATTATGCTACTGAATCATACTGAATACTGTCAAAATGTCATTTATATGCTGTACATTCAGGCGTTTTACACATAAACTGCAACGTCACTCGTATGTTATAAAGCTGGGTCAGAAATACCATGTTATCTAAGATCGTTTTTTTGACATTTTTGCGGTTTCTAGGTTAGGTTTTCTATCTGACAACCTAAGAAAAACGTCTGTCTGCACAGCAACCACATGGCTTTTATCAATATTTAGAACGAATTAGTAAGAAAAGTTCTTCATAACATCACATTGTCATAACATGCTGCAGAATCGGTAAATAAATTTCCAGACCATTTCAACCTGCACAAGTACCTGCCAGAGAGCCAAAGTATCACATTTATGAGCAAGATGTATATGCATTAAAATACATTTTGTCCTATAAGGTTAAAATTTATATATGTGTTTGTCTAAGTGATTTTAAAAACGTTTGTGCAATGCCAGGCAATTCTATATCCAGCCTAAGGCCCTTACCAGGATATGGAAAAGAAGCTATGACAAGAGCTTATAATTAGGCGTAACGTGAAAACTAATAAAATACATATAATTTATATAATGTAAAAATTTAAAAATGAAATTATGGTCAAAATTGATTAAATTAGCTTTACAGGAACACTAGGTCCATAAGTAGAAGCAAATCGTGACCACAATCGTAGATAAATATCCCAATATTTAACCAACTATACCAATAATTTTTCAACATTGACTACACATAAAATTTTTATAGACGAACGAATTATGATCATTATAATTATTTTATTAATTAAAGTTTTAAAAAAGCCTTAAAAGGTCTGTGTCGATTGGCCTGTTTACAGCATGAACTGAATTTAGGTATAGTTTTATCAATTAAAATTAAATAAAAATGATAAAATTAAATGATGTATATGTAAAGATTTTGTTCACTCACTTTGTTTTTCTAATATTTTAGAATTTCTATTAATAACATATTTTTTATGATTTGTAGTCATTTTTTTTGAATGTTCTTGCTCAAAAAACATTGCAAGTATATTTGTATAAAAATAATTTTTTTCAAAAAAAATAATTAAAAATATCCGCAATATTTAGACATGAAGTAAATTTAAAATGTTAAGAGATGAAGAGGCAGTTTGCATATACATATTATTATTAGTTATGTTTCAATATAAATTGCAACTTGGTAGAGGTTTTGACATATAATATACGGATTTAAGATTATTAAAATCTTAATTAAGAGTTGAATAAATGCGTATTTTTATTTATTGAAAATCATTGATGTATACCAATTTAATTTATAAATATAATATAAATAATATAGGATGTAAGTGATGTGAAACAATTATATAGTAATATAATACAATTCATTAAAGATTAATGAAAAATTGTCTCAAGACACATTTGATAAACGTTTGATAATACTTTTTTAAATATTTTATTTTTCTTCGCCGTTTGCATACTTTCATCTTTCCCCCGTAATATTTATTTCTTCAGAAAGTCGTGGCTACTTCAGAAATTTATACCGAGCAGTCGCTAGTTCGCGCTGCTCTAAGCAAGACGTTGAAATAAATATAAAAAAAATTGAAAAATATATATTTGTATAGGTATATATATATGTGTGAGTGCATTTTCAATTATCGACCGCATACCACAAATTTTTTCAATAACATCATATACAAGTAATTTCAAATTTAGTCGTAATCACTCATTGAACTTGAAGAGTTGCACGTTGATAACGAAAGTTGTTACAGTGTCTGTGGTCAAAAGAAAGTGAAGTGAATTTCATATGATTAATGAATCGTTAACGCAATAAAGATACAGAATTCAAATCTTACAATCATGGGAACAGGTGCTAATATCCTTATTATAGGTAAATATTACTTATTTTTATCCCTTGCTTTTCATGCATAAGTATTTGCCAGTTTTTAGGGTTTTCAGTAATGACAAAAAAAATCTGAATGCAAATTTATTAATCGCTTTTGCAACAACCAATTATAATGGAACTTTGCCTTTTAACTAAATTATTTTTCGACTAATCTTGTATTTATACGAAAACGAAGAAGACATGGTCGATAGGTTTAAACCCCGATTCAAGAGTTTTTTAATGTAAATTTAATGATTGACTTTTGAGTAATTAAATTATTATAATCATCATATTTAATACCTACCAAAATTAAGTATAAAATTGAACTGACAATTAGGTAGGCTCTGGCAGATTGTAAGAAACTATATAGATAATTGTATGTGGTTAAATTTGCTGCTAGTCCACATTTATTTGAAATTATTTTAAATGATCTCGAATAGCAACTTTGCAAAACTATAAAAAAATAATGATCAGACCTAATAAAAAAATATAAATTCATTGAAAGTTTAACCTCCAAAAAGAACAAAAATTGTTAACAATTAGAGCTATAAAAATTAAGGTTCGAAATTTTGATATCACCAAAGAAATTTCCTTTTTATCTATATGTTATAGTTTGACTAGAATGAAACATATACAAGCGATTTCAAACAAAACTATATTTTGTCTCAAATAAGTTCTATATGGCCATACGATCTTAAATAAAATGTCAAAAAATTTTGGAGACAAACTCTTTAAATGCATAAAGACCAGCATATTGTCTTAAAAAATAATGTATATTTCAGCAATAAATATATGCAAAAACAATGTACAAGTGTAGCGGGTTTAGCTCATGAGTATTATATAGAAGTAATGTTGTAGATAGCTAAAAGCTCGAGTAAGCGAGGACAAAAAAATAAAAAGCTATACAAGTGCGTAAATATTACATAACAGAAAGCAAAGGGTTAATTTGAATTAATTTGAAATTGCAAATCTATTCGATAGAAGCGTTGTTCTTTGAATACTAAAATTTCTTTGAAATCTTTAACAATAGTTCTCGGATCTATGTTGTGGCAAACGCGATTCGTAATAAGTATTCATGTTGTATACGCATCGATTGTGTAATTTCTTCTTCGTGCTTAAAAACCGATTTCGATTTCAAAACAGGAATTCCCGTGACCGTTATAAACAAATGTTTATTTTTTTCACGCTATTTGTACTTCGTCTTAATACTGATTCTCTCTCCACTCATATTAGTCACATCTTTTACTTTCACTAGAGGTTTGATTACCAAGTGCATCAAACTCAAGTACGTATGTATGCATGTATGTATGTATGTGCGTATATATATATATATATATATATATATATATATATACAGTAGAATCCGATTAGTATGACGCCGGATATATTGACAACCGCTTAATATGACGTAATCGCACTAGGAATTTGGTTTCCATATAAAATTCCTTAAAAAAACAGCTGTCTAGTCGGATATATTGACATCGCTTACATTGACATGTCGCTTATAATGACCCATTTTTGCAAAAAAAATGGGTCCAATTATAATGACCGACATGATTTTACATGATGTGGCCAAGTCTACGAAAGCAATTGCTATGTCTTTTCTGCACAATAGCACCGGGGACTGTTTTGAGAATAAAATTATGTAAAGAAATCGATCAAAAATTACTGATTACTTACATTAAAAAATCACATTTGTATGTTTATGGGTAGGGTAGACTAATTATTAATGGCCCACCACGGATATCTCATGAACAAATAAAATTAGATTTTTTTTAACAACTATATTTGATAGTAAAGGGCGAAAAATGTATAAATTCATAACCAGCCATCACTTTTATTCTTATGACTTTGCTATCAGAAGATAAGCAGCACACGACTGCAATAAAAAGGACCAGCTGAACCTTTACTTTGGCAAAGGTGTAAGCGTGTAAGCAATAAAATAGTAAAGTTTAAAAAAAAAGCAATTTTACAAGAGATTAATTGAATAAACTGTTATTCCGGCTCTTCTGATAAATATTTCTGACTAATAGCAGATCAATGTAATGTACTGTGTTGTCTTTTTAACAAATGTACCCACAGAATTAATATTTTGCGTTGGTTCAATAATGTAGCGTAAAATGCCTTTAAAATTTAATAGAAGAAATTGCATCTGTTCGCCCCCTGGTTGTTACACTTTACCCCGTATGTGAGGTAAATGGGTCAGATAACAAATGTTTAAAAAATAATAAAAAATATAATATTTATATAATTAGGAATTATGTACGTATGTATGTAAGTTTTTCTGAACATAGTTCGATAGATGCTTCTTTTATGTATGTTATGTGTTGTTCATTGGGTTTAGACAGTATAATTACTGTAAGTCAAATTGGACCGTTGTGCCCCGCCCTACCCTATGTCAATTTTATTTTATATTAAATTTTAATGTGTCATTTTTATTTTTAATTAAAACGTTTGTATAGGCTTTTCTTTTAAATTACTGAAACATGTAACATATTTGCATATTAAAAAGTTTTTCTTCAGTACGCTTTTAATGACGACCGGTTAGTATGACGAGATTTCGGCGTCCCTTCGATGTCATACTAAGCGGATTCTACTGTATATATATATATATATATATATACATATGGTCCAAATTTAAATTTTAGTAAACTCTACTATGCACACAATAATTGAGAAATCTTCAGACTATGATTATCTATGATAATATTTAAAGAAAATTTAGCATGACTGAATTTTATTTCTATTCCTCTTGTTTAGATGCTTCAGTAGTTTTCATCATCATTTCTATATATAACAATTCTGTATTATTTCATAAAATGTACTTATGTAGAAATTAAAATATTCAGATTAAATTAGATTGGATTACTAATTTAAAGTTTTATCATTAGATTGCAATATTATTTACATATTTTCTTCAGCTTTAGTAGCAGTAGCAATATATCTTAGTAACAGATATAAAACTAATAGTTATGAAAATTGCCATATAAAAAACATGTTTTTTAGATTTTTCTTCATTATAAACATTATGATATTGATATTAAATTCGGGTGTATATGGTGATCAGAATTTTACTGAATTATGTCGAGGTGGGACAAAGATCCATAGTAGTTTTTAGTAAGAATTAAACAAATTTTATTAAAAAATATATTATATAGATTTAATATTATAGATAAAAATGATGTAAATATATATAGTTATATAATTTCGTGGATACTACGTTCAAAATACACCTATAATTGGTTCATGAATAGGTCTCGATAGAAAGCTTTGATTTTTGTTGAAAGGAACTTTAAGGACTGTCTCAATATTTGTATCTTATAAATTAGAAATCCAATAATCCAATAAATCAACATGGTCCTTGTAGTAATAATTATCTATAAATGCAATTATTAATATAAATTATTGTATATTAAAATTTCGAAGGATATACAACTTTTATATAAAATCTTAACCTAACATTAATTTGTTATGTAGCATTAATGCATATTCAAGTATTAAATATGAAAACAAATGAAATAAAGAAATAAAATAAAATCAAAGATGTAATTAGCGAATAAGAGTCCACAACAACTGAATATAACAAAACAACATCAAAAACAAATAATTCAAGTAAAAAAATAAATAAGAAATTTAAAATGAATAATAGAATTTTCTATTTTTCTAAAGAAAAGTCTAGTGATCTGTGATGTACCGAAAGCGATACTGTGCAGTCAACTGTTGGAAACCAAAGAGCGCGCGCGAGTGAAAGCGAAATTCGTCGGAACAATCTCACTCTCCCATATCAGAATACATACATCTTACTTGAATGGAACTTTTGTTATTGTTTTTATTATAATTGACTAAGCGTATAATATATTTATAACACTACTGAGAAATTAGTATTTTTGCCTTTTTATCATTTGTTTTTTCTTTTTTTATCATTGGAAAGGTTTTGACTGTCGGGCCATTAACTAATTAATTATGCCTTATGGAAAACTTCCCGTATCGTAACTTAGATTAAATAATTAAAATTTTTGATTTTTGAAAATTTTGAAATTTGTGAAAATTTTGTTTTTTTGTTGCACCATCAAACAGTTAAACATCATGAATTTACGCAAATATCTACATTTTAAAAAGCACAAAATTTACCCAGAACATGGCTTCGTGGCTTCGACTACAACTCATTATTTAATGAATTCAGCATATCATCTCTTGCCACCCTTCGTTTTATTTATAGTATTTTGTTCCTATATGAACATTATAATAATGCTATATAGACACTAATATTTTTCATTTAAATTATCCTATTATACCAATGTCCTTTAACTTCAACTCAATTATATTGATATCCACGCAATACTTCACTAAATCAAATAATCTCCATCTGTCCAACTTAATCTTTCCAATTCGTTTCAAATATATGTTAGTATTTATTTTATCTATGTTATTTTATGAGATTGTTATATCATGTCCCCATCAATAACAATCAAAATGTTTTTTCAATCATTCAAATCGGTTGATCCATGCTCTCGAAATCATGGACAAAAAATTGTATTCAAACATGCATACATATATGAGCACAAACACACACTTTACATTCATATTTCCTGAAGTATGCCAAAATGTTCAGAGAAAATTCATTTAGAATTATTTTGGGATTATTATATTTAACTCTACGGAAAGTTAAAAATAATAGAGCAAATTAACGAACGTTTTTGTTTTTGAGAAAGCAAAATAAATATTATTTCTTAGAACATTACACAAATTACAACAGCGACATTTTTAAACCCTCCATGTCAATTATTGTACAACTTCGGCTTACAAGTTGGAAAATCAAACATCACTTTCCTTGATTTACAAACATGCAAATGGTCAAAGTAACTTTATATAAAAATGAATAAAATGCTTGAGATACAAATTATATAAAAATATAAGTATTATAAATCTTATCTTCTACTGTCTTTAATATTTATCATTTGCATTTTTTGTAAGATTTTTTTCACATTTTGTAAGAATTACGACCTGTCTATTATGAAAATTTCCTAGTTGTGACAAATTTTTACCTATACTTGACTGTATTTTTATTGCAGTAATAATTTTTATGCTCTTGAAAAATAATTTTAGTCCTTGACATCAACATCAAGCAGGCGTAGGTTGGGATCAACCCCAAAAACTAGTGGTTGGTTATGACCAACTATTGCTACGATATTTCGTTACGAAATATATACATTGTGTAACAAACACGCAGACATCTGATGACAAGTTTGATCATTGTAGAGAATAACTCAAATAATATTTATAACTCAAACACCACAAAAACTTGAGAATGATGTTCCAGGCCATGCTTTTGCAATATATTATGCAAATAAAATTCATCAACACACCTTTATTAATTTGATGCTGATTGTGAATAACAGGTATTTTTGACAAACTTTCTAATATGACTAATTTCTTGTGCAGAGTTTTACATCATTATGCGGCACTTAGAAAACTCATAATAAACTCGTTTTACGGCATCACGGAGTCTCTGGGACTACTTACAACATTAATAATGGCTGTCAGACTATTGTTATTCTAATACGCAGTTATGAAAAGTTTAAGTCGATGACCCTGCCACAAAAATTAGAATAATTCGATTGTAGCGTTGCACGTGCCACTATTTATATAGAACACAAAGTTGCATTTTCATGAATTTATATCAAAAACCTATAATATAAGGGTTAGTTAAAAAATTTACCAGTATTAGGTAAGAACTGTGACTATAAACAAAAGCTCAGAGAAAAAGATGCTCGAGGCGATTCCAAGTAACATATAATTTTGTTAGTCCGATGATGTATTGTAATTTTAAATCCTCTAAAAAGCCGGTCGGTCATACATTTCGACACTATTGGGGCGCTCTAAATGAGCCAAAACGGGATTTTTCAAAATTTGACTCAATCTTTGGTCAATGCGCGGGACATCAGAATTCATTTTAGAGATATGGTTTCTTCGACAAAGTATCTTATTTTGATCACTAGTATCCAAAAATATTATGTGCCTATGCGGCTTTTGTTTTACTTAAATATATGTATATATCATATTAGTTTATATAAAACAATTCTTATAAGCCATTATTTCTGATAATTGAACAAATGTACTTTTATTTGATCAATAATTTTGTTCAGCTACGAAAAAACCCAGAATTATCCCAAACAAGATTGCGCTTTTGATAATATGTAAGTTCAGACATTGTCTGAAATATCAGTCTATAAAGCTTGTAATAAAAAGTCAGATGTCAATAATATATTATATTTTTTATCAAATGAATTAGAAAAACGTGCATCACGATAATTTAAATATGATCACGATAGAATTATTAGAAAGGTGCGAAGAGCCATTTGTTGCAGTTCCTTTATTGAATTTTATTTGAAAATCAAATTTTAACTTCATTAATTTTTTTTTAATTCTCATATTTAACAGCAATCAAAACCTTACGTCCTACGAGCTGCTGGGCTGAAACTACTCCCTTACTTCGTAGTTTTAGATAGTAACCCAACAGTTAATCCAGATAATTTTATTATTTATCTAATAGGGTTTATCTAATAGGGCTTACTCTTTATTGGTGCAGATATTCTCACTTGGAAATATATTGCTATCTTTATTTCCAAGTGAAAATCGTTGTCTGACATAAGGCTGCTCGAAGTGGGTATCGAGATTTTTGAAAAGGCAGGTTCAGCGTTTTCAGAGATCAAATAAGAAAATGCCATTTGGCGATAAAAATAGATCATTAGACATATGCACATCAAATTATCAGATAATTTATAAAAATTTTAATAATTACAAATTTTGTTTAAATTTACCAATATTCATCCGTTAGATTGCGACGCGGCGCTTACGCTTTTCGATACATCGTCTTTAAAACAGCTACCAGTGCGATTTAAAAAAGAGTTTAAAATTTAAAAAAATCGAAACAAAGACAATTTTTTCAAAGATGAGGAATATCTTACAAAATTCTCAAAGTCCAATTTTTACAGTTTTGAACAAATTTAAAGCCATTTAAAAAAAAATAATTTTCCATAGGAAAGTTGCAGCAAATTAACTTAAGACACCATGCCATGCACCACAATTTTAGTTTAGTTTTTGTTAATAAATAAACTAATTTATGTCAGGTCTATTCTGTAATTATGATTCATGGTGTGTGTGGTAACCGCGGCGACTAAAATCAGCAACAAGACGGATGTAAACGCTTTCTTCGAATCGACGGAAAGTACACGCAATTTATCTCATTCAGACTCAAATTAACATTGAAGGCAATATTCATAAAATTTCTGGTATTCTTTTCAACACTTATTCAAGGATATTTTAACGTACAGATTGCATATATTTAATAACATAATTCACTTACAAACACATTTCAAATTATTGCAAAATGGTTAACAACTAACTTGTTATTACAATTACTAACTAATGCATCAGTTAATATTTAGATTCATATAAATTTATAAATTTCTATTACTTTTAATTTATAAATTTAGGTCAAGATTGTGTAATATTCTTCTGAACCCAATTTTAATATGACTAACGTGTTTTTTCCAGATATTAAAATTGCAAATCATTAATTTTTTTCATGAGATCAATGTTCTTAAGAACTTGTTCTTCGGTCTTAAGAACTTCTTCTTCGGTCTTAAGAAGTGATAATATTAAAACTCTTCAACTACAAATAAATAATTTTTTTTCAACAACATTTTTTGTACTTTGCATATTCTTTAGTGTAATGTAAACAATTTAATTAAAATTAATAGATTTAATAGAAACATTGGATGCACGATATTTATTTAATCAATTTACTGATTAGGATAGATATAATCAAGATCGCGAATATAATTAAAAAAATATTTGCTTTCATTGGTATTTTTTACATCAGGTATATGTAATGTAACAATCCTTCTCATAATCTTATTTAACGAAGATCATTTCGCCGAAATATTGCAGAATATTTGGTAGAAATATTGTTACATCATTTATCGTTTCTTAAAATTGTTTATATCACTTTCAAAATTTTATAATACTATCCAGTTCCAAGATCTTGGCGTAACAGGCGTTACTAATTAACAATTTAAATCAATTTTATTTGATTTCTGGCTAATTTGTGAAATTAACTCAAAATTAGTATTTTTACATTTTTAGTTTTCATATTGTTTGAATGTTCTTTAATACTTGATTTGGATGTTATAGGATTCATCGTATATAACGATGAAAAAGTGATAATTTGACTACCCTTAGAAACGGTGTTCAATCAAATTTCAGATATCACAACGAATTTCAAAATAAAATTATTGCCAATTTTTGTGCCTTGCTGAAACTTTTACTGATGTCCAAGAACGTGTTAAGAAACAAATCGAAAAATAAATTAAAGTTTATTTATTCCTGATTTGAACTTAGTTTATTTTTCAGTTTTGTTGATATCCTTTTCGAGTTACCATAAGTTTTGCAAATACAAAGCTTTATAAATTTCGTAACTTGATATAAATATCAAAATTAGAAAGTAAATCGATTTGTCAAATGCAACAGCAATAATTATATTTCATATGGTTTCTTGCCAGAAACAAACAATAAAATTATTATGAATTGCCCTGGAGCGTGTCGTTCGAACACAATTACCAATGTAAGCTTTGTCATGTTTTATAATATAATAATTGAAAGCGAGGAGATTCGGCCTTGCTCACGGTCACTGGCCGAAACGCAAGAAATTCAAAGTCTTGGCCGATGCTTATACCTTGCGATATATATTGTAATACTATGAGGAAACTAGCTGTAAGTGGAATTCTGTCTTAAGGCAATTAAGGCATCGTGCCTTAAGGCAAATTGCTGGAACTTCCCGTACCAAAAATTATTTTTTTTTTAAAAAACGATTAACAATTTTGAAAAAATTTTACTTCGAAAAAATAAGATTTTTGAAAAACTATAAATTGGACAAAAAATTACTTTTTTTTTGAAAAAAAATTTTTTTTTCGAAAAAAATTTTTTTTTTATTTTTTTTTTTTTTGCAAAAAAAAATATTTTCCTTATTGTGACATATTTTGAAAGATCTAAACTTTTTTTCAAAGCAATCGTACTGCTTTAACTGCATAAAGACGAATTATCAAAGAGCGTAAAGCGCCACGTCGCCGCCTAACGCGTAAACACTGGTACGGAACCCATAGGACTGTAAACCAAATTCATACTTATTGTTAAAATCTCTATAAAATATCTGATAATTTGATGTGCATATGTCTAATGATCATTTTTGGCCGCCAAATGGCATTTTTTTTACTTTTTTCATTTGATCTCCGAAACCGTTAGACCTGCCTTCATGAAAATTTAATCAATTCTTCATCTTGTCAATACAAGTAAAATGTTTTTTGAATTATTCAAATCGGACGTTCCGTTCTCTTAAAAACTGAGTTACCGTTTTCGGCACTTTTTGCCCCGTATCTTTGGAACGGCTAGACCTGCCTTCGCCAAAAACTAATCAGCACGTCTCCTTATCAATACGAATCGAATGTTTTTTGAATTATTCAAATCGGTTTATCCGTGTTCCCGAAATCGTCGACGAAAATTTGTATCCGCACATACATACACACACGTACATACATACACACACACACACACATACACACACACATACACACACATACACACACACACACACACACATACATCCATTTTTTCTAAGGTATGCCAAAATGTTCAGAAATCTCTGAAACGTAAAGATATATAAAAATTTTCATTTTCGATTTTTTTGCGATTACTATAACTTACCCTACGGGAAGTTAACTAGCTGTAAGTGGAATTCTGTCTTAAGGCAATTAAGGCATCGTGCCTTAAGGCAAATTGCTGGAACTTCCCGTACCAAAAATTATTATTTTTTTAAAAACGATTAACATTTTTGAAAAAAAAAAATACTTTGAAAAAATAAGATTTTTGAGAAATTATAAATTGGACAAAAAATTACTTTTTTTTGAAAAAATTTTTTTTTTAAATTTTTTTTTTTTGAAAAAATTTTTTTTTTATTTTGACATATTGTGGAAGATCTGAACTTTCTTTTCAAAGCAATCAATCGTACTGCTTTAACTGCATAGGGACAAAATATAAAGCGCGTAAGCGCCGCGTCGCTGTCTAAAGCATAAGCATTGGTACGAAACCCATAGGAATGTTAACAAATTGTATACTTATTGTTAAAATCTCTATAAAATATCTGATAATTTTATGAGCATATGTCTAATGATCATTTTTGACCGCCAAATGGCTCATTTTTTTTATTTTTCCTCTATATCTCCGAATCCGCTAGACCTACCTTCATGAAAATTTTATCGATTTTTCATCTTGTCAATACAAGTGAAATGTTTTTTGAATTATTCAAATCGGACGCTCCGTTCTCTCAAAAACTGAGCTACCGTTTTCGGCACTTTTTGCCCCGTATCTTTGGAACGGCTAGACCTGCCTTTGCCAAAAACTAATGAGCACATCTCCTTATCAATACGAATCGAATGTTTTTTGAATTATTCAAATCGGTTGACCCGTGTTCCCGAAATCGTCGACGAAAATTTGTATCCGCACATACATACACACACATACATACATACACACACACACACACACACATACATCCATTTTTTCTAAGGTATGCCAAAATGTTCAGAAACCTCTGAAACGTAAAGATATATAAAAATTTTCATTTTCGATTTTTTTGCGATTACTATAACTTGCCCTACGGGAAGTTAAAAACACATTCATAGTTTTGATTAGATGATCATTATGTGCATTAGTACTAAAGTGACCATACGTCTCAGTTTGGCCAGGACAGTTCCAGATTTCCATCTTGGGTCCAGTACTGTAGAAACAGTATTTGTCCCCGATTTAGATCTTTTGTCCCGCATTGTCCGGGTTTTTAGGAATAAATTGTATCTTCGCAATTACTTGATAATTAAATTACAACAAATCATCAAATATATAAAAATGATATATGCAACGAGTATGTTTAGGGGCGTCCATTATTCACGTGATCGATTTTTTAAGGATTTTCGCACCCCTCCTCCCCTTTGGTGAGACGCGGTAATATTTAAAATTACAAGAAATGGTAAAATAATTTTTTTTTTTTTTTTTAAATAAACGTCATATCTTACTATACCCTCCTTCCCCTACGTGATATTTCGTGATTTTTTACGTCCCCTTATATGAAACAAAACGTTCTGAATGAGAAAATTGGCAAAGTGATATATAATCTGACTACTTATAAAGGGTGTTTAATCAAATATCAACCGAATGGAAAATAAAATGACTGTCCATTTTTGTACCTTTCTAAAACTTTTACTACCCGCGATAAAGATTTCACGCAAATAAAAGATTTTAATATGAAGTCTTATAGATTTTTAATGTCAAGAAGGCTCCTCAAAAAATTAAGTTCTATTGGAATGAAGTAAGGTGACCATATTGTTTCAAGTCAAAACCGGGACGGTAATTTTTAGTTATTACGGGGGGAGGAAGGTGAGTACTAAAAATTTAATATGATTTTAAAATAACATCAAACATTATTTCAGAATGCAATAAAAATCCGTCAGCGTTGAAACTTATGAAAATTTGTTCAATTTTATTCATAAATATTTAAAAATAATTAGCACTTAGGTATTCTTATGTAAAAGAAGTTCATTTTCATAATTTTTATTAATTTTCGTAAAATTTAAAATATAAGTTCAAAATTATAAATGTGAGTTTTTTAACCCGCCATTTTCATATAAGCATACTAGTTGTACATAACATTTTCAGATATTTGATGAGTAGATGTAATTTTATTATCGAGTAAGAAGCAAAGATTTAATATAATCCTATACTTTTCGAAAACGCGCGACAATCCGGGACAAAAGATGTAAATCCGGAACAAATTCTGCTTTTAGAAAAATCCGGGACACAAGGTGGAAATCCGGGACTGTCCCGACCAAACCGGGACGTATAGTCACCTTAGAATGAAGTGACATTAAAATGTATAGATAATCTTTAAGAATGCTTAGTTTTGTAATAATGCAAAAAGGGTTCATTCAATGAAAATGCATCATATCCGCATTAGCATTTGATTTGATATTCAAGTACTACCATAAAGGGTATGGGCGTGTTTCCATACAGAATTGGCCCCACCCTGGTATTTAAATTATTTTGATGCCATTTTATAGGTATTTTCGAGAAAATTCGATATACCAAATTTCAAATCCGTAGCTCATCATTTGGCCGAGATATCAGTGAAAACATGTGAAAGTGGCCCCTTTTTTCAAACTCACTTTTTGTCGGAAATAAGAGAGATATTGAAAAACTGTTTACGTCATTCTATTTGTACTGATCTTGTCTATATTATTTATAATGAATAATGTTAAAAAATTGTCATTTACTGGATGAAAAGTTGAAAACAAGTTTTTATTTGAAATTTTCGACCAGTACGGTTAATTTGACTACTTTCTAAATAGCATCATTTTAAAGCCTGTATATTTTACTTTTATTATCCAAAATTATATTGAAATCGAAGTGGAACTTTTTGTAAAAAGTTGAAAAAACCGAAGGTAGTACACGCAGAACCCGTAGAATATCCGTGTAAGTAGCGTCTCTCAATAGCAAACCAGTGCACATTGCGCTTGGCGCGCATCGGAACATATTATATATAAAGGTAATACTTATTTAAAAAATAACACTAGATATATACATTTATGTCTTTCATATTCATATATTTATGTATATAATTATTGTGGTTATATATTTATATACAATGTTTTTTTGTTTTGAAATTATACCTAATACTTTATTTGCTTTTTATATTTTATATTTTATATTGTTACTGTATATTATTTTATAACGATAGAAATATATAAATAAATAGTCAATATATTTACCATAGTAATATGGAAGTTATGTTACAAAGTTATTAAGACACTTTTAATCGTAGTGGCTATCATTGTTAATAGAAACTGTAGTTCTTTCTGTTATAAATATTATGTCTTTTATATTTATATTTTGTGTATATAAAATAATGATGCATTCAACCATTCACTCACAATAAAAACTAAATATACAATTATTCTTTGAATAACAATTGGAATATTGAGATAAAAATACGTTCTTTACTCTGTCATATCTTTATCGATACTGCAATAATACAAAGATATAAGAATATAATATAAAAAATTCTTAGTAATTTGAAATGCTCTAGCTTTGTTACTTAATTTTATTTTAAAAAATGCATCAGTTTGTGTTTAAGCTGCTTCCAGTATAGTTACTTCAAGAACTTGTAATATATCAGAAAATATAATGTTTCGGTAATTACTATCATAGATTTCACAGTTATTTTATTTTAGTTGTTTGCTTTTTTGTGTTCTGTGTGAAATCTGTATTTTGATTTTTTCTGATTCAAATCCATTGTTATTTTAGTTAGAGCTTTGGTGGTTTAGTGGATATTTTAGTAATTTCATAACTATAAACTTAATAGAAACAACAATGCCGAAAAATTGCAAAATCTGCAATAAACAACTGTTTAGAAATCGTAGTCAAAAAAAAAACATTGTAAGCGAGGATGATGCACAATTGTACAGTAGTTCTACAGGGAAAACAGTTGTTATTGGTGACATTTTGTGTGCTGTGTGTAGACTAATTCCTTATAGAAACTCTAGGGGCGTATGCAATATTATTAATTTATCGGATAGTACAAGTGATAACAGCTTTGGTAATAAATCTTGTAGTGAATACGAATGTGATATACATGCAAAAACTGATACATATGTTGAACTTTGCCTTAATCGAATTGCATCGACTCATCGACACTGTTCAATTTGTAATAACAAAATTAGCCTCCTTACAATACCTATTAAATATGTATTTCTATCGTTATAAAATAATATACAGTAACAATATAAAATATAAAATATAAAAAGCAAATAAAGTATTAGGTATAATTTCAAAACAAAAAAACATTGTATATAAATATATAACCACAATAATTATATACATAAATATATGAATATAAAAGACATAAATGTATATATCTAGTGTTATTTTTTAAATAAGTATTACCTTTATATATAATATGTTCCGATGCGCGCCAAGCGCAATGTGCACTGGTTTGCTATTGAGAGACGCTACTTACACGGATATTCTACGGGTTCTGCGTGTACTACCTTCGGTTTTTTAAACTTTTTACAAAAAGTTCCACTTCAATTTCAATATAATTTTGGATAATAAAAGTAAAATATACAGGCTTTAAAATGATGCTATTTAGAAAGTAGTCAAATTAACCGTACTGGTCGAAAATTTCAAATAAAAACTTGTTTTCAACTTTTCATCCAGTAAATGACAATTTTTCAACATTATTCATTATAAATAATATAGACAAGATCAGTACAAATAGAATGACGTAAACAGTTTTTCAATATCTCTCATATTTCCGACAAAAAAGTGAGTTTGAAAAAAGGGGCCACTTTCACATGTTTTCACTGATATCTCGGCCAAATGATGAGCTACGGATTTGAAATTTGGTATATCGAATTTTCTCGAAAATACCTATAAAATGGCATCAAAATAATTTAAATACCAGGGTGGGGCCAATTCTGTATGGAAACACGCCCAGACCCTTTGCTAATGTTTCATAATGGAATATGTGATGCATTTCGGATAAATATCGGAAAAATACTTTATTTTTTTATACTGTGACGGTACGAATAGTTAATCTGTAGTTAAAGGATGATAAAATTTTGATTTTGGATAACTGTTTTCGCATAGTATTGTCCACCAGTTTGCATCTACTGAATTTCTAGTAAATGTTACTTCAAATACAATGATCATATGATTTAAATATGAAGATAAAAGAAAAACACATAATTAAATCCAGGAACCTGAATCAGGGGTCCCGGATTCGATTCCCCTTCGAGGAGCCTGTTGTCAAGCAGTAGTGACAACGGTTTTCACTTGGAAATATAGATAGTAATATGTTTCCAAGTGAAAACATCCCATGATGTGACATTGCTGCACCAATTAAAAGTCATCACTATTACAATAATCGTAATGATAAAATTCATCTCATAGAGATGAGACAACTGTTTGGGTTGCCATCTGTAATAAAAAAACAAACGTAGTTTGTAAGAAATTCATCACAACAGCTCATAGAACCCATGAGTTCTGATCGCTGTTCAAATAAATAAATAAAGAAAATTCCAGGAAAAAATAAATCATTCCGATATTGCTCTATAACAAAGTCATACATCGCCAACGGTGTTCTACATTGAGCCCACTACCATAAAAGATTGTTTTATTTGACTGAAACAAAAACATATACAGTTGAAGACATTTCATTTCATGTCGCAAACTACACTCTTTAAACCTGGCACCGCTATTTGTCATAGGTCAGTTGTACTAGCAAACGACTTGTGTCTTGAATCTGCTTTGTTATTCTGCCTTCGTTCCAAATTAAACGTGAAAGTGTTCCGTGTGATGAGTCGCAATACACATATGGACACAAAAATTAACGTTAATTTAAAACTGACATCAAAATGAAAATGAGATATGTAGCATGTACTTTTAAGCAACGGCAAATAATAAAAAAACGATTTCATTTGTTTAATAATGATTGGAAATCATTTATTACATTTTTATAACAGAGCAATAAGTAATCAATCAATTAGAATGCAAACTCGTGACTCATATTACCTTCCTTACAGTATGTTAAATAGACTAGAATCAAATTGTTGTATTATAAAAAAAGTAATTTTGAAATGTCCACATCAAGTAATTCAGAAATGGTAGTTGTACACTCCTTTACAATATTTATCAAATTTACCATCTTTGATGGAAAGTAACAAGAAAATTGTCACAATAATCACTAACTTTCGAAAAATAAGAAACTATAAAATGTAATGATGGTATCTATGGTTATCGTTATTGCAATTTACATGAAAGCACAAAATTATTCCTGCTGTCAAGAATATTACTTTTCATTAGCATCAATATTACTTCTGTCTAAAATATTTTTTTTTGCAAATATTGTAGTCAGTTATTATCGTCTTTGTATATATTATTTTATATTTTTTTTAAAAATATTTAAGATAAAAAGAACAAACTAATACCAGCTTTCTCAATTTTTTGCGAATGGGCCATTTTTTGCTGAGCCTTCTTAACGGTCTGAGAATCGCTTGAATAGTAGGATTTGTATGCTGGATTAATTTATTGTTGAAAGATGAACTTCTAATTTTAATCATTTCGTTGGCCGTAGAGATTTTCAAATCCTTATGTAGGCAAAAGTTCGAAATATACCAAGCTGCATTAGATATGCAGAATAATGTTCTGGCACCTTTGGATGATGTTTATGTTTGATTTACAAGAGCAACCCGATAGTTCAAATGAGTATTATGATAGTTTTGTACAGAAGTACCTTGTTATCAAAAGAGATTTCAGTTTTCACTTTCTCAAAATAATTTTGCTACTACCTATGGCGTAATATTTTCTCCAAAAACCTACAACACTTAAGTTTAATATGCCGCGATAATCGTCTGCAATTCTTTTTGTTCTATACCTTAAAAGAATTTCAAAATTAAACATTTAAATTAAGAACGCAAAATTCAGTGTTCACCGTTATATTTTAATGAATCTTTCACTATTCATTTTATTCCTGTCGTGAAATTAATAAATATTAAATGTTATTGAAAATTATGCATGATGCTTGTTGCATAATTATTTTACTAATTTTTGTTGACAAATTCGAATCACATGACAAACTCCAATCAGGCTAACAAAATGTTAACTTAGCAGTAGGTCTAAGATATGTTGAAAGTAACATTAGAATTCGTGTTGCATTCTATTAAAATAATCTTTCAATTTATAATCATTCTATTGCTGTATATACTAAACTGTATTGGAAAATTTATAAAATTAAGTCTTTCTGGTGATTTATAACACTAGAAAGCCTAATTTTCGAGCCAAGTAAGCTGTGTGAATTTTCTATGATAATAAGTCGACATTTACCAGTCCCAAATAAACAAATATCCATTTTATAAAAGCCGTCTGGTTTTTTTGGCAATTCGCCCACGCCACTGCGCAATGGTCTTTCGAACCGGATACAGAGTTGCTCATTGTAGTTTCGGCAAATTTTCAAATTACAAAAGAGCTCGCTTTATCCAAAACGGCGATGTTAATTTAGAAAGCGTTCTCCGCACAATGGAGCATCACACTGATACATATAGATGACGTTTAAATCACTTTATTGTTTGAAAAAGCATTCGATAACATTTTTAACGTCTTATATTTGCAATTGAATTGGTTTTGCAATAAAACGTCTTTCGTTGCCCAAAGAATTTTGAATCGATGCCGATGTTATGACGTGAGATGATTCCGAAATGACGACCTTACAGAAAAATTATTTGTATGTATAACACAAAGCATTCAGCCTTTTCAATTTTGATTGTGATAAGGTCGCATGTTAGGCGACCTTATCAGTTGAGCAACAAATATAATACTTATTTCACCGTTTTTTTCTTCGTGTATTCTAAATATTCATTGAATAATATTAATAATTTGGTAATTAACCATTTGAGATTTAAATTTTAGTTTTCAAAATGTATTAAACTAGTTGGTATTGGTATTTTGCCTTGAGGCAAAAATTCATTAATTTATAAGTGATTAAAAGTATTCCGAGTGGATTCATTACACATAATTGAAAACAAACGAACACGTTAAATCGGAGTATTTTCTAAAAGCAAATTTTCAAAAATCAATTTTTATAAATACCAGTTTCCATAGGACTTTAATGATTTCGTATGATCATTAAGACCAAGTACTCTATAGTTATACCAAGCAAATCGTCTGATTTTAATTTTCACAAATGTCAAAAATACTACTTATTTTCTCAAACTTTGATGAATTTTTAAAATAAAACTACTTGTCGTAAGGCCGTAATATTACAATAAGTTCTATAAGACTATGATATATACCGAACAGTATTTATAATAATAGTATAAGATATTAATTATTAATATCTTTCGAACAGTTTTTGATTTTTTTAAATCAATTCGGTAGTATGAGCTTAAATGTGAACGAAAAGTATAATACTTTCTTTCAAATTACTAAGAAATCGTCTTACAAAACTGACAAACGATACTCCTTATTGAGACACAACCAATGGTTTTTAAATTTCTGAAATCGGTTCAGGCGTTTTTGAGAAAAAGTCGATCAAAGGTCTGGTTTTCACAAAGGCCAAAAAACGATACTAATTTTTGCAAACTTTGAAGAATTTTTAAAATTAAACGACTTGTCGTAAGGCCGTAATATTTTAGTATGATCTATAAGACTATGGTATTTACCGTAAAAAAAATCATAAAAATTGTCCAAAAAAGGAAACGGCGCGGCCGATCTTTACCAAAAACTAATCAGGTCGATTCCCGAATTTTTCGTTCAAATCATTCAAAATATATCAATTTGAATTAGCGTTCATAGTTGATGCATTTTCTTCTGCAGGTATTCAGAATTGATAGACTATTTGTTCGGCAGAACTTTAGTATATCTCCATTCTTATAGAGAAGCTTAATAAATTTCTAATATCAGAACAGTAAACAATTAAATTGCGATAATACAAACAAACCACCAAATGACACAGTAATCTCGCAAATCTGAACAATCTAAAATAGCGTGGAAATACATAATAAATTCTTTTATTAACCTTAGTTACTATTTCAAGTTTCATAAACACCTTTCGAATGAAATCCGTGTAATCATTAAATAAGAAACAAATTATTTGTATCATTTATAAAAAATATGTTGTTCTTTAATTGATTGTTGTTATTGTAATGCTACATGAGCACTAACTACTTTTTCTCGTCGACCAAAGCCAACGCGTGCTTAGAGATTATTGGACCGTGAAATCCGTTCATTATACCATATAAATGGACAATTTAACAAACAATAACGCATAAAAGGTGTGCATTATTTACCAGTAACAGAAAAGTTAAAAAAGAAAAAACTCACATTTATAAAACAATAGTTAGTAAAATTACTCACACAAAATTAAAAAATGTGACTATCATTATCAAGTTGAGAAACTTTTTGTTGGGAACGCAATGTTTCATGTATTATTTTTTCCACTTATGTCTACTTTCAAGCCGGACTACCTTAATTTAACAACGTCGTAAAGACTTGGCGAATGAAATAAAAATGGTTTTCTTTTATTCGTAACTAAACTTACAAGTTCTTCAAATAAGCATTTCGTAAATTATGACTACTAGTTATTACCATTTGCTACTGTTATGATACCTGGTTAAATTTAAATAATAGAAAAAATATAACTTTTAATTTATAAAGATTGCAAATGATAATGTATTAATATATTACATACTAGTACTTGATTAAATATAATTACATTATCTTATATATAAAAATGAATCGCAAAATGTGTTGGTAAGCGCATAACTCAACAACGGCTTGACCAATTTGGCCAATTCTTTTTTTTAAATGTTCGTTGAGGTCCAAGGATGGTTCTTACGGCGAGAAAAAATCGAATAATTGCCGGAAAATTCCTAAAAGCAGCCCTTTTCTTTTTCTCATACAAACGATTTCTAACTGAAACGTAGAATCAAATTGAGCTTTATTGCTATTATATCAAGTTCATATTAAATTACAAGTACTCACTGTAAAAAAGTGCCAAAAATGGTAATTCAGTATTTGAAGTAACGGAGCGCCCGAATTGAATGATTTAATTTGAATTGACAAAATGAAGAATTGATTAAATTTTTAGAAAGGCTGGTCTAGCGGTTTTGGAGATACGAAAAAAAATGTAAAAAATGATATTTAGCGGTCTAAAATGATCATTAGACATTATTATTAGATATTTTATAGAGATTTTAAACATGTGAACTAATTTTGTTACGATATAACAAACATGCATTTTGGTTCAACTTTTGAAATTTTCAAATTGAAAGTAAAACACGGCGAAGGGTGAATGGGTACAGCTAGTTTTCAAATAAAATTAGATATTTAATATCTAAATATAGATATGTACAAAAACTTAGCAATCAATTTTGTTTAAAATATATTGAATTCATCTTCTATTTAATACTACAATACAGAACTAAAAGTAAATTCGCCTAAAAATCAAAATAAACGCAGAAGTAGATTTTGTTCATGGAAAAATTATTGAATAGCATTAAAAGTTATAAAATTTAATTTAACATATCACTTTTAAGGCGTTTATATTAATATTTTAGCTGATCGAATTAATAGCAAGTGCGCAACATAAATCAATGATAAAAATTAAAATTAGCTCTTCAATAACAATAATATTAGTAAAAATAATAAATAATATCGTCAGCTTACTTTTATAATGATTTAATGCAAAATATTATGATATGATATGATACCAATGTTCATTATTATTTATTTCCCTATATGTATCAGTTAAATTCAATACAAAGTAAATGCATCGCCGATTTCCTAGGAATCGCAATTGTTACGTGATTCATGTCCGCAGAATATTTGATTCCGGCTTTCGTCATAATTAACTCTAGATGTACAATTACTAAAAGTTCTAGACATAAAACTTTCTATTGTCTTCGATATGTATTTATTATAAATTAAATAATTAACTGTCGAAATTATTTTTAGGTCTAATATGTAGCTGCCTTGCAAGTCATCAAACTTATGGCCAGCATTATGATCAGTCCGATTATTCATTCAGAGGATCCGTATCATATCCAGGTGAGCTTATTAAAACTAGATGTAGGTAGTATTGTGCAAGGCTAGCCGCATGAATTTCTCAATGTGTGTAAATAATCAACATAATCATTATTTACATGAAATTTAACCACTTAGATAGATTTTTCAACTATCCATTTCGAAAATAAAGTTTACGCTTTTTCTAAAAAAAATAATTATTGCGATTACCGATTGATATGTTTCAAACAAACTTACCATATATGTAATTGTATTGATATTAATTATAGTGAATGAAAATACGTATGATTGAAATATAATGTTGTAATGACCATATCATATGTAGAAAATATATATATATATATATATATATATATATATATATAAATACTTTGTATAGATATTTTGTACGATCTCTCATACCAGGCAATTCTGCCTGCCTGAGATGTATGAAATTTATATGAAAATTCAAACAAAACAAAAAATGCAAGACATTGTTCAAAATTTATAAAAATGAGCTATAAGCTGAATTGCACAAAAAACCAACGCATGTATGTCCTAAAAATGTAGCTCATTCTTATTTATCATACTGCATTTTCAAAATTCAACCACTTTTCATAGGCATTACAGAATTTTCGATCAGACCATTAACTCAATGATATGTTAAGTTTTATTTAAAACGTCAAAAAAATTGTTTTAACATTCAAAGTATATATAAAGAAACGGCTCGGCATATCTTTTCCAAAGACTTATGAGCACAATGATAAGTGTTATATTTGCCAAATGATTTTTGTCAAAGGGTTTAGACCAGTGTTTCCCAACGTGGGGCGCACGCCCCACCGGGGAGCAATTTATGAATTCAGGGGGGCAATTTGAAAATTTTGGTAATTTGAATGTAATGTAGAATAGTATCGGTAAAACATTTGCATAAAAAAATGCTTTTTGGAATTACTTAAGATGTCTCGGTTTGGCCGGGATGGTACTTCCCTGGCGCCGGAGTTATGTTCTTTATCCCGGATTGACCTTACTTTTTAAAAAGATTAGCTTGAATTTGAATTTTCCTCATTACTTTCTAATAAAATTACAACTATACATCATAATCTGAAAACGATATATGCGATAAATTGCTTATATAAAACTAAACATTATGAAAGAGAATTTTGAAGAGAAGTTGCAAAATGCAATAATTTTCAGGGTTCAAATGGCACTTCACTGATTATTTTAAACTTCAATATTCGAATTTACGAAAATTACCAAAAAATTAGTTAAATCAAGTTTCTGACTGCTTGGCACAGGTGCTTTAA
The DNA here is from genome assembly GCF_003426905.1 of Ctenocephalides felis. Lineage (NCBI taxonomy): Eukaryota > Metazoa > Arthropoda > Insecta > Siphonaptera > Pulicidae > Ctenocephalides > Ctenocephalides felis. The sequence continues at coordinate 32,392,672 of NW_020539725.1, read as the reverse complement.
GGTCAGTGACAAGATATGACTTGAAATATACACAAGAAAAGTGATATTTACTACTAAAGTTAATTGCGAAGTTTAACGCGAACAGAGTTTGATACAAGGCTTTAAAAGCGAAAAAATCGTAAATTTTTCTCACTGTTTTTTCTGAATCAATACAGACGGTGGTAAATATTACTATTACTACATATAAGTAAATTTCGTCTAGTTAGTTTTTTGTAGTCCATATGGCGAATATGACTTCTCCCGGATATAACTTCTCCCGGATATAACTCCAACCGGCTGTGACTCCGGTCGGATATGACATTGCCCCGATATAACTCCGGCCCGATATGTGCCCGCCCGGATATAACTCCCCGATATAATTTCTTTTAATTACCTTGCACGGTCGATTTTCTTAATTAATAAAGATTTTAAATTTCGTGTATTTTTAGTTACGAGAAAAAATTGTATTTTTTTTAAATGTTTGGTAAAAAATAAATACACGTGATGTCTTACTTTCCCCCTCCTCCCCCACGTGATTATTTGTCAAACCGCCCTCCCCCTAAAATCATCAATAAATTTCATCAAGTTAGTTTTTTTAGTCCATGACTCCGCTCGGATATAACTCCAGCCGGATATGACTCCGTACGAATATGTCTCCGCCCGAATATGTCTCAGCCCATCCGCATATGACTCCGGTCGGATATGACTCCGGTCGGATATGACTCCGGTCGGATATGACTCCGGTCGGATATGACTCCGGTCGGATATGACTCCGGTCGGATATGACTCCGGTCGGATATGACTCCGGTCGGATATGACTCCGGTCGGATATGACTCCGGTCGGATATGACTCCGGTCGGATATGACTCCGGTCGGATATGACTCCGGTCGGATATGACTCCGGTCGGATATGACTCCGGTCGGATATGACTCCGGTCGGATATGATTCCGGTCGGATATAACTTCATCCGGATATGACTCCGAACCGGATATGACTCCAGCCGGATATGACTCCATCCGGATATGACTCCACCCGGATACGACTCCGCCCGGATATGACTCCGCTCGGATATGACTCCGGTCGGATATGACTCCGGTCGGATATGACTCCGGTCGGATATGACTCCGGTCGGATATGACTCCGGTCGGATATGACTCCGGTCGGATATGACTCCGGTCGGATATGACTCCGGTCGGATATGACTCCGGTCGGATATGACTCCGGCCGGATATGACTCCGGTCGGATATTACTCCGGTCGGATATAGCTCCGCTCGGATATGACTCCGGCGGAATATGACTCCAGCCGTATATGACTCCAGCCGGATATGACTCCGGTCGGATATGACTCCGGTCGGATATGACTCCGGTCGGATATGACACCAGCCGGATATGACTCCGGTCGGATATGACTCCGGCGGAGTTATATCCGGATGGAGTTATATCCGGGCGGAGTCATATCCGGCCAGAGTCATATCCAGCTGGAGTCATATCCGGCAGGAGTCATATCCGACCGGAGTCATATCCGACCGGAGTCATATCCAACCGGAGTCATATCCGAGCGGAATCATATTCCGCCGGAGTTATATCCGAGCGGAGTTATATCCGACCGGAGTCATATCCGAGCGGAGTCATATCCGACCGGAGTCGTATCCGAGCGGAGTCGTATCCGAGCGGAGTCGTATCCGAGCGGAGTCGTATCCGAGTGGAGTCATATCCGGATGGAGTTATATCCGGATGAAGTTATATCCGGATGAAGTTATATCCGTGCGGAGTCATATCCGAGCAGAGTCATATCCGGATAAAGTTATATCCGGGCGGAGTTATATCCGGATGAAGTTATATCCGACCGGAGTCATATCCGACCGGAGTCATATCCAACCGGAGTCATATCCGAGCGGAATCATATTCCGCCGGAGTTATATCCGAGCGGAGTTATATCCGACCGGAGTCATATCCGAGCGGAGTCATATCCGGGCGGAGTTATATCCGGGCGGAATCATATCCGGATGAAGTTATATCCGACCGGAGTCATATCCGACCGGAGTCATATCCGGGCGGAGTTATATCCGGGCGGAGTCATATCCGACCGGAGTCATATCCGACCGGAGTCATATCCGACTGGAGCTATATCCGAGCGGAGTCATATCCGGATGAAGTTATATCCGGGCGGAGTTATATCCAGTCGGAGTTATATCCGGGCGGAGTCATATCCCATCGGAGTCATATCCCACCGGAGTCATATCCGACCGGAGTTATATCCGACCGGAGTCATATCCGAGCGGAGTCATATCCGGATAAAGTTATATCCGGGCGGAGTTATATCCGGATGAAGTTATATCCGACCGAAGTCATATCCGGATAAAGTTATATCCGGGCGGAGTTATATCCGACTGGAGTTATATCCGACTGGAGTTATATCCGAGCGGAGTCATATCCGACCGGAGTCATATCCGGATGAAGTTATATCCGACCGGAGTCATATCCGACCGGAGTCATCACCGGGCGAAGTCATATCCGGGCGGAGTCATATCCGGGCGGAGTCATATCCGGGCGGAGTCATATCCGGCTGGAGTCATATCCGACCAAAATCATATCCGACCGGAATCATATCCGACCGGAGTCATATCCGGCTGGTGTTATATCCGACCGGAGTCATATCCGACTGGAGTCATATCCGACCGGAGTCATATCCGACTGGAGTTATATCCGAGCGGAGTCATATCCGACCGGACTCATATCCGGATGAAGTAATATCCGCGCGGAGTTATATCCGGGCGGAGTCATATCCGACCGGAGTCATATCCGACTGGAGTTATATCCGAGCGGAGTCATATCCGGATGAAGTTATATCCGGGCGGAGTTATATCCGGGCGGAGTCATATCCGACCGGAGTCATATCCCACCGGAGTCATATCCGACCGGAGTTATATCCGACCGGAGTCATATCCGAGCGGAGTCATATCCGAGCGCAGTAATATCCGGATGGAGTTATATCCGGGCGGAATCATATCCGGATGAAGTTATATCCGACCGGAGTCATATCCGACCGGAGTCATATCCGACCGGAGTCATATCCGGGCGGAGTTATATCCGGGCGGAGTTATATCCGATCGGAGTCATATCCGGATAAAGTTATATCCGGGCGGAGTTATATCCGGATGAAGTTATATCCGACCGGAGTCTTATCCGAGTGGAGTCATATCCGACCGGAGTCATATCCGGATGAAGTTATATCCGACCAAAATCATATCCGACCGGAATCATATCCGACCGGAGTCATATCCGGCTGGTGTTATATCCGACCGGAGTCATATCCGACTGGAGTTATATCCGACCGGAGTCATATCGATGGAGGTATATCCGAGCGGAGTCATATCCGACTGGAGTTATATCCGAGGGAGTCATATC
>NW_020539725.1:32295430-32388283 GCF_003426905.1 Ctenocephalides felis | reverse complement strand
TAAACAATTAATATATTAAGATTAAATTATTATATTATATAAATTTATGTAATATTAAAATATATTTTTATGTATATATCTCTGATGTATATAGACTAGTAGACGTAAAAGAAATAACTTGATTATGTGCAAAATTCATTACATAATTCATTGGTGAATGTGTAGTAAATAAGATGTTATTTAATCAAGTAACAAAAATATATAATTTCATAAACATATTGATTCTACAAGATAATTATTCGCATATTTGAGATTTAATTCAAATTGTGAAAACGGCTCCAATAAACATTTGATGCTTTGTATCTACAAATTATTAAATGAATTTTTAGCTCAGTTTGGTACTTCGAATTTCACATATATTAATATTGCACACTGTAACATTCGCATCTTTGTTATACATGTTATAATATATATATCTACTTTATAAATATAAATTTTCATTCGATGCTAAGAAAAACAATCTAATCATAACACCTTTTATGTAACATCTAAAATCAGATGTGATGTGCGTCTTTACTTTTACTTTACAAGAAAGCTATAATTTTAAAGTATGTACCTATTATATGCATAATACACACCGACTTTGAATATAAAATATAATTAAAGCTCACAACCATATAATATTTATATTAAAATTAATAATAAAAAAGTATTATAAAATTGAACACTTATTCAGCATCCCTGAGTAACAGGATACCTACTTTACACTTCTTATTCCATGACTATGCACAAATATTATAATTATTAATTACAATTTTATAAAAAAAAAATATTGAAAATTAAAAACAAACTATAGATTGTAATCTAAATAGATTTTAAAACAGAATTTTCCAGTCATTTATATAAACTCTGACAATTTTTAATTGCATTAATAATAAGAATTTATATCATGCACATACTTATCTGGCAAAATTAAATTTATAAAACAAACGTGAGATTATAAAAATTCAAATCAAACGGATTCATCATAATTTATTGGTTACCTACAAATAACTAAAGTTTCTTGATCAGCTTCCAATTCTGCTTCAAGTTGACTATTATTTATGCAAGAACGACAGCAAATTTCTTCCATTGTGTAATGACCCGTATAAGTTGGCTTACCTTTAGACTGAATCGTAATGGGATACTGAAATATTGATAATAATGAATCAGTTATGTTTGGGTATAGAATGTTAGAAAAACAAATATAAGTGACAATTTTTCATAATAAGTTCAGAGTAAAAATTGAATATTAGGATAAGCATAAAGCTATTAAATAATATCAGATACTTATTAGTTAAAATCTTTGGATTAAAAATATATATTCTTTTAGTTCACTTTGAATTTCTATAAATTTTCATATGCATATTTAAATTTGGTCATTTATATAACCATGATTATAGATGCATGCAGCCGATTGACTTTCTCTGATATAAGCGATCTTATGGAATTGAAATTCAAGGGTATTTTTAACATCTTTAAATAAAATTATTTATTTATAATATTAAAGACCTAAAGACAATATTTAGCTACCCTAAATGTTTCAAATAAACCAGAAAATTGTAGAAAATTTAAAATCTCTCAAAAAGTGTACCTTGTCGATTTTTCGTATTAAACCTTGCACTACCCCGAATCTGACTAGACTTCTTTCACATATTCTCATGGCATTAGGACTCATTCGAGAGAAAAGATCTCTTAAGGAAACTCCATGACCCATAGCTGCATAAGTTCTATATAGATCTGAAACAGTCGCTGGCTGCCGAGCTAAATAAAATGAGATTATTTTAATCTAAAATTATATTTTAATGCTTTTCCCAATCAATAATTAATAGATTGTGTCGTTTCTTATTTTTCTTTATAATGATCTAAAAGTTCAATATTAAATATGTAATATCTCCTATTAATAATTAATATATCGATAACTTTTTTAGTATTAATTTTTTGTTTGTTTTATAATAATATATTTTATACACAACTTCTAAATGCAAAATTTGATCTTACCAGATTTTGAACAAAACTCTATGCATTTGATTTGGAGTTCTCTATCAGAAGCTAATTTTTGTAATTTTCGAGTTGGTGTGTATACACTGCAATATTGGAATAGAGGTATAATCATCACTACTTTGTAGCATACCTATTAGCAATCAAACATATTTATTACTAGAACAGTAGGATGTAATATCTAATATATTACATTGAGTTAAGCTCACCAAGTTTTGTATACAATCTTTGACTAGATCCGGATGAACTTCTGCTTTGCAAGCAATCTTTAATACATGTGTATAACCATCTATATGAGGTAAAATTTGGTGAGTTGTGAGATCCCATTGTTCTTGGTTGAAAGCTTCTTCTAAACCTGTCAGAACTGGTACATGATGATCCAATACTGGTGCAGGATCCCGCATTTCATCAACCACAGTCAAATGGAGAGATATCGGACCATCTATAAATTATAATTGAATAAAGTTAATAGTTAGAAATAAGATAGTATGCAGACCTAGCATATTAAACAATAATAATTATGATATATTTGTTTCGATTTTTTCCTCCTACCTGTTATAATGCACATGTTTTCAGCATTAATATCTCTTTTCACTTGATCCATAATAGATACAAGCCTCTCATAGTTCGTTTGAACGTGTACACTTTGAATAGTTAGATCTGATTTGAACCTAACACACGGTGATTTAAATTGGACCGATTTGTCATCGCCTTCTCGGGATGAGGGCTGAGATAAGAAACCGAAATCGACTTCACGGGCTAACTGAAAATATAATTCATAAATATAATATAATTATGACAATGATTTCATTAAAAAATATATGAATTTTATATAACAAAGATAATAATCAGGTGCAATAAATAACCGCAATTAAGCAGTTAAGCCTTAATCTTATTCATAATAGAAATGAATAGAAATGAATAATGAGTACAAAAATTGTGTTTTTAATTTTTTTAATTAAAAAAATATTAATTTAGAAATTTGATGAAAGTAAATAAACGAGATGAGGAAACGACATTATTCACTAAATGTAGTGATTACACAAATAATTTTTAATTATTTTGCGATCGGTCAAGGAAGTAGACCATAAACCAGTGGTTTACAACGTTTTCTGCCCCGCGCTCCCCTGCTCTAACAACAAAAATGTAGCGCCCCCCTTAATTTTTTCAACAATTTAATTTTATAAATACTCAACTGATATCATCAGACTACAAATTAATAATATTATGTAAAACATGAATAAAATCTAATTATTTTTTGTTATTACATTATTCTAAATTCGTATTGATATTTATTTTAACTTTTTCAAAAGATTAGAAACTGTAGTAGAAAGAAAGAGCCAATCGTGAATAGCATAGGGCTAAAAATTACCACGTTAAAGGGCGAGATACTTTATTGCATGAATTTTCTATTAGTATAACATCATTTAAATAGTTACTCGTTTTATGATCATATGGGAAAATATGGGCAAAGTAATAAATTGATTTAAAAACACTACCCACAATTGAAAACTCCGGAAATAATATACTTTCATTCACAAGAAATGCATATAAACCCTTATATGCAGCCTTATTCCTCAAAGGTAAAATCAGATCAGATATTTGTATAAAAAGAAAATGCAAGTAGGCCACACGGTTACTGCATGCAATTTTTTTATTACAGTCTTAAATATAAGTAATAATACTTTACGTTTGTCTAATTGTTTTGTTATATTTATTTAGTTTATGTGTTTCCATGCTAAGTATACTAACCAAATACTCCGATAGTTTCTTGAGAAGAGGTTCATAACGAACGGTGTGTGCATCTTCTATAAAAACCAGGCATATATTAAATAAAAATGCATTCCTCATATATTTCTTGTTTTCTATGCGCATAGGATAGCCCAGTATTTTATATCCGTCCAACGTTCTGAAAGTAAAAATTTAAAAAAATGAGTGAAACTGGTTTACCATTTCTCATTTATGACTACAATTAGTTGATACATCTATCATACTACCCAATACTAACGTTTTTGACCGGTCATTAAGTACATAAATGATTTATTAAATTTTTTATGTAATGTACAATTCAACGGAAAGATTTCCCATTTTATTTGATTTTAATAACGGAGGCATTACTTTTAAAGGTAAAAGATACACACTTTTGGCGTAAATCAATATTAGATATTAATAGCTAAACAATTAACGAATTTTAATAACAAATATTTATTACAATTAGTAAAAACAAAAAATATCATACAACCAAAGTATACAATGTACAGCTCTATACCTATACCTCTATATCTAGGTAAATGCCGATGTAATTTTAAGATTAAATTTTTATTCATAATACGAATATTATCTTACATTACATTAAAATTAAAAACTTGTACTAAAATTTGAATAATATTAGATTTTAGTAAATTGTTTATATTTTAATAAACAGTTTTAAAATGAAAAAAAAAAGAATTTATAAATTTACTATAGTAAACTAAGATTCCATCGTCTTTCTTTAAACGCGTTTTACTAGACTCGTTGATAATGAGCTATCATTAGCTTACACTAATTAAAACGCAAGGTAATTATATACTGTATCATTAACACCGCTTTAATCTAAGATCCATTTCATATAATTGAGCAAAAATCAATTAAAGTAATAGATAAATATAGTTATTAATCGTGTTAATTATTACTTACAATTAGTATATAATTATGCATGAAAATTATTAAAAACTATTTCCAAAAAAAAAGATTGACCTAATGAGTATTACTCATGTCCTAATGTCGTATACATTATATATCAATTACCCGAAAAATGGATAAAAATATATTCAAATTTAATATTACTTTATTACATAAAGGTTATTTTATTTCGTTGTTTTCCCCTAAGAATAAAATTATTACAGCAACATATCTTTTTGTTATTATATTAGCAGCAATCAAAACTTAACGAGTCCTATGAGCAATTGTGATTACTTCTTAATGACATGGCTTTATAGATGGCAGACCAATGGTTGCTCTAATTCTATTTTATAAATGTATTATTAGAAATTTTAATAGTGATGACTTATTTTATTGAGTTTAAAGACCATTTTCACTGTGAAACAAATTGCGATCTATATATATTCTAAACTTATGTCTGCTTGGCATCAAGCTGGCCTAAGTATCGAACCTAGAACTTCCGTATAGAACAATAACTTGAAATTTTGATATTGAAATACGTTACAATAAATTTTTAACGTATACAAGTAGAAAACAAAAACTTCAAATGAATTAGAAAGATTGAAATTCATTCAGTGAAAGGAATGTAGCAAGTTCTGGATAAATTTTCTAAAATTATTGACTTTTAATGATGTCGGTTAAAACAATTAACCCGTATAATGCAGATTCCATATGGATAAATGGTAAACAATTGTTTTTAGACACATATACGTATATATACACATTTATAAGAAGTATTGCTTGAATCAGAATTCCAAAACTAAATAACACAAAAATAAACGAAAATAATGAACGACGAAAACAATTTTTTAGTTTCTCATCAAATACTCAATAAACATGGTTTATATCAAAACAATTAACACGTTTTTGAGAATGTTTCTTGAATTTTTAATTCGCTTTCACACATATGGTTTCAAAAGCTAAATGATCATTTAAAAATGAAAAAAGAACATGAATTTATAATTAGATATGTAAATAAGAAAGTGTATATACTCCTCAATATTTATTATAAAAGTTGTAAATCATATATATATATATATATATATATATATATATATATATATATATATACATAGCTGGGCATTAACTCGTTAATCCGTTAATCGTTAATTAACGAAGTTAACATTTTGATTAACGGATTAACTTTTAAGTTAACTTTTAAAAATGTTAACGGACACGTTAACTTCCGTTAAAATGCGAGAAGTCCGTTAATCGTTAATCCAATGCCTACTATTTACCGCACGGCACAGCTTTAGCCAATGCCTTATTAAACGGCATAGAGAAAAGATTTGGACTACTCCTGAATGATGAACAGTGCCAACTTGCCGCGGCATTTCACCCAAAGTTTCGGTTAATGTGGCTGGAAACGTATGACAGCAGTAGAGAGGATGCAGTAAGAAAATGCACGGAAAAAAGGTAGAAGATGCCTTATGGCAAGAAGCAGCGAAAAATTCGAAGGACAGAGATAGTTTAAGTGGCGGAGGGAGCAATGCGAGTAACAACGATGATGACGAGGAGGAAGACTTTTTCAATTCTGTCACTCAGTCTATAGAAAAACCAAAGAGCTACAAACTCTTTAAAGAACTAGCTGTAAGTGGAATTCTGTCTTAAGGCAATCAAGGCATCGTGCCTTAAGGCAAATTGCTGGAACTTCCCGTACCAAAAATTATTATTTTTTTTAAAACGATTAACATTTTTGAAAAAAAATTACTTTGAAAGAATAAGATTTTTGAGAAACTATAAATTGGACAAAAAATAACTTTTTTTTTGAAAAAAAAATTTAAAAAATAAAAGATTTTTTTTAATTTTTTTTTTTTTTTTGAAAAAAAATATTTTTAACTTCCCGTAGGGTAAGTTATTGTAATGGGCCGAAAATCGGAATTGAAAATTTTAACATTTCTCGACGTTTTGAAGGTTTCTGAACGTTTTGGCATACCTCAGAAAAAATGGATGTGTGTGTGTGTGTGTGTGTGTGTGTATGTATGTATGGATACAAATTTCCAGTCACGTTTTAGGGCGCACGGATCAACCGATTTGAATGGTTCAAAAAACATTCGATTCCTATTGATTGGGAAAAGAGCTGATTAGTTTTTGGCAAAGGCAGGTCCAGCCGTTTCGGAGATACGGAGCAAAGAGTGCAGAAAATTAAAATCGAATTTTTGAGAGAACGGAGTATCCGATTTGAATGATCTAAAAAACATTCAATTAGTAATGATTGGGAGAAGTGCTTATTAGTTTTTGGCAAAGGCAAGCGTAGCCATATCGAAGATACGGAGCAAAATATGTAATAAATGGCAGTTTTTGAGAGAACTAAGCGTCCGATTTAAATGATTCAAAGAACTTTTTGCTTATCTTAACAAAATAATTGATTTTGGAAAAAAAAATTTGTTCCAATTTCTTTTTTTTTTTTTTTTAGTTTTTTGTATATCGAAAATATTTCAGATTTTTAATTCTGAGTATAGTTCTAATATACTTTTCAAATAATTTCAACTCTGCAATTCAGTTTATATAATTCTCATAAATATTAGACAATGTTACAATATTTATAATAATCTATTTGAAAACATTCAGTATTCCTGGAACATTTCGTTACGGTACGGGAAGTTCCAGCAATTTGCCTTAAGGCACGATGCCATAATTGCCTCAAGACAGAATTCCACTTACAGCTAGTTTTTCTTTATTTTGACATATTGTGGAAGATCTGAACTTTTTTTCAAAGCAATCGTACTGCTTTAACTGTATAGGGACAAAATATAAAGCGCGTAAGCGCCGCGTCGCTGTCTAACGCATAAGCATTGGTACGGAACCCATAGGAATGTTAACAAAATGTATACTTATTGTTAAAATCTCTATAAAATATCTGATAATTTGATGTGCATATGTCTAATGATCATTTTTGACCGCCAAATGGCCCATTTTTTTACTTTTTTCTCCATATCTCCGAAACCGCTAGACCTACCTTCATGAAAATTTTATCGATTCCTTATCTTGTTCTCTTAAAAACTGAGTTACCGTTTTCGGCACTTTTTGTCCCGTATTTTCGGAACGGCTAGACCTGCCTTCGCCAAAACTAATCAGCACGTCTCCTTATCAATACAAATCGAATGTTTCTTGAATTATTCAAATCGGTTGATCCGTGTTCCCGAAATCGTCGACGAAAATTTGTATCCGCACATACATACACACACGTACATACATACATACATACACACACACACACACACCCATTTTTTCTAAGGTATGCCAAAATGTTCAGGAACCTTTGAAACGTAAAGATATATAAAAATTTTCATTTTCAATTTTTTTGCGATTACTATAACTTGCCCTACGGGAAGTTAATAAGTTTTTTAAGTTCACTAACGCAACGATATAAAAATGTAATTTTACACATATTAACGGATTAACGATTAACGTTAACTTGCGTTAATTCTTCCGAAATGTAACGCTTTAACGTTTAACGAAGTTAACTTTTTTTGTAGCGGATTAACGATTAACGAAGTTAACTATTTGATTAACGGTGCCCAGCTATGTATATATATATATATATATATATATATATAATATGTAAAGATGTAAATTATATATATATATATATATATATATATATGTATATATATATATGTATATATATATATATATATATATATATATATATTTATAATTGTGTATGTATAAACTATAAAAGCATTGTGTTCACGAAGAAAACAAAAGTTAAATGATAAGCGGACATTCACTTTGCATTACATTGTTAAATAGATAAGTATTATAATCACACCAAATATTTTAATCCCTATCCAAACAAGAAATGTACTTTGAAATAATATTTTTATATTCCAGATACTATATAACACATCAAAGACGAATTATTTTTATTTTAGGAATTTTTTTTATTTGTTTTTGTGCATAATTATATTAAATTTGTGTAGTTTTGTCAAATGTATTATTTTTAGCCTAAAAATTGATGAAATTTTATAAAATATACCTAAAATTGTCACCCTCTTTAATTGAAATATCAAAATACGCCTAATCGCCTTCAGAAATTAGTACCAATCATTATAGTTATAATAATACAAATATAATTAATTAATAATATAATTAAAAATTAATTATAATAGTATAATTAAAATGTACGTCTTGTAAAATACTTTGATTTCCCATTTAATTTATAAGCAAAATGATAATATTTATTATACAAATGTACGCAAAAGAAGGTAGGTATTTTTAGGAACGTTTTACTATATATAAGGTTGTCAAATATCTCCCTTCCGCCTTTTTTTATTATAAACCAAGAGCAAAAAAGCGGAAGGGAGATATTTGACAACCTAATATAAGTAATTTCTGAAATCAAAAATCTAGGCATATTTGAACAAATTCCGGAAATCAATTAAGCAAGTTACATTTTTTTTCCAAAAATCAAAGATAATCGATATTTAATAATGTTGTTATTACTTTTTATTTTTTAATTTATATATAATTATATAATTTATACCTTTTATAATAAATTGAGGAGTATATTTTATTCTTATTAAGAAAAAACTGATAAGCATTTAGTGAAATTCATGACTCATTACTAGAATGTACCAGTAATTCACGACTTGTTCCTAATAAAGGTTGAATTGTATTTAAATATAAAAACAAATATTGCAATTTTAATGGCATACGTCTGGTGCTACTATTTTAAGACCACTTCGATTGTATTGTGAAATAATTGTGAATTGTATTTTAATTATTGATTTAATCAATATCATGAATAATTTCTGCCGATTTTTAATGTGTTTTCAACACAACAGGTTATGGGACCCTTATATGTTCTGATTGCTGTTCTAAATAATAAATGAAATTAATGGATGGCTACTAAGCCAAAAATAATATGAATATTACACGTCTGAATAATATATATGTTTAATTTAAAAAAATAATAATTTAATTATTATATGCTTGTCCTTTAATAGATTGTCCATATAAGAATTACGAAATAATCCAAATAGCGTTAAATATTAATTGGAATTCTTATCAGCGTATTTATATTAATCAATATTCGTTATATAAACTAATTACAAAACTATCTCAAAACAACATGATTCCATTCACTCTCGAATATTGTTTACCAACTGACGCCAGAACTGCGCATATAGCAAACTAATTTGCGTAATAAATTAAGATAATAATTTCAAAATAGCATTACTTACACAGTCAATGAGCATTTCTGCAATTGGGCCTTTGGTATCATATAAACACTCACAGAGTCGAAGACTTCTTTTGTTACGTAATTCTCTGGAATCTGGCATGTTATTTTGGGCCCGGCTGTCGGATGAAATTCACACATGAAAATGCTTCTGATGGGTCCTTCAATTTCATCGCTCGGTAGCTCGCTCACATTTTCAGAAGACATAGTAAAACACCTCTCATCACAACACTTCACACACTAATTAGGAAATAAAAAATTAATTTGGACACTTTAAATACTGATTTATTACGTATTAATTCACAACTTTTCAATCTAGTATCATAAACATATAATAATTTATTGTAACATATTATGTTAATTTATTGTTGGATTCCACAAAATCAGATGACCATGTTCTGCCTAAGCTTGGTCAACTACTGGAGTTGTTGAAGTTGACTAAATAGCAAATGATTTACCTTAGACGATTCTGCTAATTTTGTAGCAAACAAAAACTGATCTTGCGTTAATCAAAAAAGGACTTGTTGCAAATTTGTAAATTAACTAGAGTTGTTCGTACAATCAATTCTTATCAATCAAAATCAGTTGTGATAAAATTGAAAAAACACCAACTAAAATTTGAAAGTATAAATTACAATCTGTCTAAATAGAAAGGCATTGAGTAATTAATTTGACAAATAGCATAGAATTTTAAAAGGAAAACCCAGTGATTCACCTTTCATTAATGTACTTAATTATATCATAATTAAATTTTGGTATTAGGATTAAAAAATAGTAACAAAACAAGAAAATAAATGTTTTGATCAGTTAATAATATATTAATTTTGTTACCAATTTTGTCTGTTTGTGCTATATATCCGAAATAGATTTTAGTATCGTTAAATATTATAATTATTTTTTTCATTTCTTATGGATAATAAATATAATCTAACTTATTGTGATCAACGTTTGAAATCGAATATTAGTTTTTCACAACTTGCAAAAGTATTCATAACTTTATTGTAGATATTCATGTAGTTTGAAAGAAGACTTTTGAAGTAAAACTTCTTTAGGCGCGACTAGGGTGTAAATCCGTACAAATGCAACGGAAGTGCGTTACGGCAAATAAGAGTCGAGTGCCAATGATTCGTCATTCGCTCTCGATGATATCATTTCTATATGGGTCGATTGTGATTAGTGGTCGTGTATGTGAATACAGATCTGTCGTTGTATACGTAATGGCATCAGCGTTGTATGCGTACCGATACCAACAAGGAAATCGGCATAGATAAATAAACATTTTAAAGTTACATCGTAGTACTAATCTTGATTTAATGAAAAATGCCTGAATCAGAAGAATATTTTACTCTGTTTCTCGAAGGTTCATTTCTAAATGCTAATTACAATGACAAACCGATCATGTCATATTTGAAGTATGACTTTAATTACATTATTGTTTTTAAATATTATACATGTTTTTAATGCTATTATAAATATATAATTTATAATCTATCATTATATAAATGTGTATAATGATTGACACTAATAAATGTGTGCATCACGAATGCTACCATATTACTAATAAACATTATTCAAAATTGTTACATGATTTTATTTTTACTTAACTTAAAATTGCTACTTTGTACAGTAGCAAATAAGTTTTACTTCAATCGCGTGTGATCCTTACGCGCACTCTTTTTTAATTATTCTTTGTAATATAAAACTATAATTGTTGTTAACTTTTCGAAAAGGAAGTTTATGTTTTACGAAAAAATTAGCTAAAGTTATGTTTTCTCCATCAAAGAAGACCAAATGTGGTAAAAGTATGTGATTGTCCAGCCGCTGCTGGATTGATCTCTAAAATTTAAAAGACATTCAAAGTATCTTGATTAGTACTAGATCAGTTTTTACTTTGTAATTTAAAAAAATCGTCCAAGGTTTAGCCCACAATCTTAAATCGATTTTAAAAATTCAAAAGCTGTTCGAAAGATATTGGTTGGGAATCGCGAATTAGTTAATTAAATGTTGTTTTTTTTAGTTTGAAATAACAAACTAAAGTACTATAGGTATACGTTAAGCAGTTGAATTTTTAAAATTCTTCGCCGCCAAAAATGCCAATCTCAAGTTTTTGAGATAACAGAGCCTCCGATTTGAATGATTCAAAAATTAATTTATTTGTGTCGATGGAAATTAAGAACTGATAATTTTTGGAAAGGCAGGTCTAGTGGTTTCGGAGATTCAATAAAAAAAGTAAAAAAACGCTAATTGGCGGTCAAAGATGATCGATCATTATACATACGAACATCAAATTATCAAAGATTTTAACCCTTTCCACTCGCGAATTCCGGAAAATATATGTATTTTGTCGTCGGAGCGGCGGCATTCAAGTTGAAAGGGTCAATAATAAGAACAATTTTTGTTTACATTTCTATGGATTTCGTACCAACGTTTAGACTTTTAGACAGCGACGAAGCGCTTCGATATTTCGCCTAAAACAAAATTCAATTTTTTTCAAAAATTCCAATATTCCCAAGATCTTTTTTCTAATTTTTTTTTTAAATGAAATTTTTTTGAAAAATAAAATTATCGGTATGGAAAGTACCAGCAATTAGTGCACCACTAGTTAACTTCCCATAGGGCAAGTTATAGTAATCGCAAAAAAATCGAAAACGAAAATTTTTATATATCTTTACGTTTCAGAGGTTTTTGAACATTTTGGCATACCTTAGAAAAAATGGATGTATGTGTGTGTGTGTGCGCGGATACAAATTTTCGTCGACGATTTCGTGAACACGGATGAAGCGATTTGAATAATTCAAAAAACATTCGATTCGTATTGATAAGGAGACGTGCTGATTAGTTTTTGGTGAAGGCAGGCCTAGCCGTTCCCAAGGTATGGGGCAAAAAGTGCCAAAAACGGTAACTCAGTTTTTAAGAGAATGGAGCGTCCGATTTGAATAATTCAAAAAACATTTTACTTGTATTGACAAGATGAAGAATTGATCGGAGATCTAACAAAAAAAAGTAAAAAAAATACCATTAGGCGGTCAAAAATGAACATTAGATATATGCACATCAAATTATCAGATATTTTATAGAGATTTTAATAATAAGTATAAATTTTGTTTACATTCCTATGGGTTCCGTACCAATGTTTACGCGTTCGATATTTCGTCTTTATGCAGTTAAAGCAGTACGATTGGTTTGAAAAAAAGTTCAGAATTTCCAAAATATTTCAAAATACATGATTTAAGATAGAATGATTCAAGATGATTTAATATGGTTCGAAATTTTATTAAAAGTTTCAAATCATTGATCAACGTTTATTGACTATTATTGATTATGTTTAATTACTCGAATTTTGAATTGCGGTACGGGAAGTTCCAGCAATTTGCCTTAAGGCACGATGCCTTAATTGCCTTAAGACAGAATTCCACTTACAGCTAGTTTAAAAAATAAATCAAAATAAACATTTCGAACCATGCACAAATGTATACCGTGTATGCGCGGACGGTCTTACTTCTTCCTCGCAATCCACTATCCGCCGCAATGTGGTTACACTTTGACACTTCTAACACATAACCTCATTCGATTTCACTTTCGCGAAATGCACTTGTCACTGGCACATCAAAAATAACTGATGTATGTAAATAATTATTTTGCTCTCGTGTTCTTATCTCTCCGTGATAAGAACCACAAACAGGCGCGTGACCCTTACGGTCTCCATTCCATTTATACAATCATTTTTCTTTAGTGCCAGTTTGAATTTTATTCGAAGGCACGTGACCGTGAGCGCACGAAGCCGATTGGTGCGACGAGGCAATAACGGCTTTCTGCGCTTCTTAAAGTTTTATGGTATAAACAAGAATTAAAGCAGAGGTGTCGAACTATGTAACTCACTAATTATTACCATCATTTGTTAACATATTTGTGACAATACAATCATAATGTCGTAATGCTTTTTTCAACATGCAGACATGTTGAAAAAAGCCCCTAAAAGGTTTTTAGGGGGAGGGGAGGGTTTGACAAAAAATCACAAAGTATCACGTGGGGGAAGGAGGGGTATAGTAAGATATCACGTGTATTTATTTTTTAACTAGTTGTTTAAAAACAAATTCAAACATTTAAAAAAAAATTTAAAAAATAGTTTTATTACGTAACTAAAAATACACGTGATGTTTTGTTGGGGAGGGGGGTAATTTTGAATATCAAGTTTTATCACCAAGGGAAGGGAGGGGGGTTCCAAAAATCCTTAAAAACTCGCCCACGTGATTAATGGACGCCCCTATTCATTTTCAATATTCTGAGACATTTTTTTCATTTTTGTTTGTTTGTTAATGAGCATAATTTCTTTATAATAATTTATATAAATATATAAATATATATATATATATATATATATATATATATTTATTTATATATGTAAACTTAATATGCTGTATCTCACTATTTTTTTCCAACGATTTAAAAGATTAAAATATTGCTAATTGTAAGCTTATCACTTGCCATCAATAAAGACCCTGAAGGGGTCTCCATTAATCAATTTTTAAGCATTTTTGGACCCCTTGTCTCCCCTGCTGATTCGTGATGATATTTATAATTAACCCCCGTCGACCAAAAATGTAAGAAATTGTAATAGGAAGTTAAAAAAAAACAGTATATTTTTGGTGCGTGAAAAAAATCGTAAAATTTTTTTTCAAAGTCAGGTAAAAAATATGATATTTTACTAGAACCCCCTCCCTCACGTGATTTTTCGAGATTTGTTAAATATAGTAAAATAAAGTAAAGCTTCTCTCACGCTTTTGAGACTCACGTGATCAATAGTAGGAGTGAATTTTAACTTAATAATATTCCATTACTATTCAGAAATTATATATAATAAATTTCATCACATACAGAAAAGGCAACTGTTTGGGTTGCCATCTATAAAAAAGTCATTACGTTTAAGAAGATAGCACAATAGCTCATAAAACTCGTTAAAAGTTCTGATGGCTGTTAAAAAAATAAATTTAAAAAACTGCAAATAAACGCTTTTCAAAATTATTTTATAATGTTTATACAAGAAATATTTTTTTCATAATTTAGATATTTCTGTCTTCAGTTCATTTGCCCCCCGCATTTGATACTCTATTATTACAGTATAATAAACTATAAAGTAGTCAGCTGTTCAGAATGGAGTTTCTCAAACGCTCGAAATTTTATTTAATAAGCACGTGCAATCAATTTAACCTTAATTTACATATCATAGTAAAAAAGTTAGTAATGTTCACGAAAGTTTAATATTTATTATTTCTTAAAAAAATAAGTCTTCTGTTTTTTGCATTCTTATTTACAGAGTATAATTAGTCATGTGACAACAAAATCGGAAACAAATATAATGGATAAAAAAGTAGTCAAACGTACATTACAAATATGAAAGACATTTACGGATTAAATTGCATTAGTCTAAAAGTTATTTATTTAAATATTATAGATTTCTTAAATGTGCATATTTACTTTAAAAATTTCCAAAACTAATTTATGACGTATATTTTTCGTTGGTGTAAATCGATTTTGTAAATATTTTTTTTGATTTAGAATCTTTTCATCATAAAATAATGTTCACGCCTCTCAAAAAGTCAACTGTTATCTCTCCGGGGAGGAAAATCAGATCAACATTACGGACGATTTATCTTTTAAATCTGCTCAACAACTCAGTTTAAAGTAAACTTGATTTGTGGATTATCTATTAATTTATAAATTCAACAATTTCTTTAACAAAGTATATAAAAAAAATTATTTGCGTTTAATAAATGTTTAATAAATGTTGATTAATTATACATTCTATATTAAAGCCATTAAATGAATATTTAAATTAAATGTGTTTACATTACTTGAAAAGGTACCCTAAAATAATAAAAAAATTATTGCATCATTCTAATAATAAAAACATGCAAATGAGAGATTTTAAAATGCTCTTGAATCTTTACATACAAATGCGCTTTATGACAAATATTTAAATGTATGTGCTATATTACTAACATTATATATAATATAAGAATATTTATTATTTATTCTGTATCTACTCAAGATAATATAATAATGCTGGTTTATAAAGTTATCGATTTCTTGAGTCTATCTTTATATCGTCTAACGCAATGTGATACGACTTTATTATCTCATAAATTATATCAAATATTTACACAGAATCTAATGAAATTCTATTATCAAACGACGATGTTATCTAATCAAAACAAAATATATTTTGATGGATTAGATAATGTTTTTTTTATTTCGCTTTAATAAGGTTTATGTAAATAACAGCAAAAAATTGATATGATAATGAAATTGATATTAAAACTACTATTAAATTATATTTTGAAAATGGTCTTTCGTAGTGCAGAGGTAAGAGCCTCGACCATGAGGTTTCGAGTTCAATTTCCGCACTACGTGATATCAAGCACTAGTGATATCCGTTTTCACTTGAAAATATTGACTCAAATATTTTTCCGAGTGAAAATAGCCTTTCTGGGCATTGCTGCTATGTATCAGATCACACTGTACAAGGAGTATGTAAAGTAAAAACTTTAAAGAGAAAGGTCAACTATTGGGCTTCCTTCTAATAAAAAAAAAGCTGGAAAGTAAAAAATACTTCAAAACAGCTCAAAGAACACTGAAAATATAGTTTTTTTTTGAACACTGAAAATATAACAATATTTCATATTAATATGGAATAGAATATAAATAGCACTGAAATATTAAGAGTTTCAAAAAGTGTACTAATTGTTAAATTTTACAGAACCAATTGATAAAATAATCATAATATATTCTATCAGAAATGAAGAGTAAATATAACATTTTTAAATCTTTCAATATTATTAGTTATTTATGGAAGATCGAATATTTTAAACTAGTAATTTGAATCAATTGTTTCAGCCATGGGAGACAATGAATTTGTTACGACTTAATTGAGCTGAATATTTTGGCATCCTCGACACAAGCAAATCATGCATATGGGCACGCATGCAAACACACACACACACACACACACACATATATATATATATATATATATATATATATATATACGAGGTCTGTTCAAAAAGTACCCGGAATTTTCGTTTTTTCAAAAAAATATTTATTTATTCGTCTACATTAATGTGGTCCCCTTCAAAGTAGTCCCCCCCAGATATAATACACTTATGCCAGCGTTTTTTCCAATTTTCGAAGCACCCTTGATATTCACTTTTTGATATGTCCTTGAGCACTCTCAGCGATTTTCTTCAATCGAGGAAAACCGCCGTCCTTTCATGGGTCTCTTCAACTTTGGGAATAGGAAAAAGTCACACGGAGCCATATCTGGTGAATATGGAGGTTGGGGCATGACTACGGTATTGTTTTTGGCCAAAAAATTACGAACAAGCAACGACGAGTGAGGAATTTTGGAATGAATTTTGCTGCCACTCGTTTCATGCCCAAAACATTTGAAAAAATGTTATGACATGAGCCAATTGATATGCCAACTTCATCAGCAACTTCTCTAATTGTGATTCGGCGATCATTCATAACCATTTTTTCCACTTCTTTCACATTTTCATCGTTTGTTGACGTGCTGGGTCGACTGGAGCGTTCGTCATCTTCAACGTCTTCGCGGCCATCTTGGAAACGCTTATACCACTCGTAAACACTTGTTTTTTTCATAGCAGACTCACCATAGGCTTTTTGTAACATTTCACACACTTTGTTACACTTTATTTCATTTTTTACGCAAAATTTAATACAAATTCTTTGACTTTTCAATTCTTCCATTGTAAAAATCGCCGAGCTCAGTAAACACGTCGAACCTTAGCGACTACCACAGACAAAGTAAACAGTGAATATAGCTGAAAATTTCATCATACTTTAGGGGCATGTATACCAACACAATAAAAAAAAATTTTTGACAATCAGACACTCCAGACCCGCGAAATTTAAAAATTCCGGGTACTTTTTGAACACACCTCGTATATATATATAATATACATGGAAAATCCTGATTTGATTAAATTAATGACGTCGTCGCTTTTATGACTTTAGATCCTTCGATGAGAGGAAGCTTTGGCTATTAAGTTTTGTCATAAAAGGAGATATGCTTGCTAAGTGTTCCGACAAACAATTTTTGTCACATTAAATTGTGTATGAAAAATCAGGCTTATATACAAAAACAGACTAAACATGTATATTATATATATATATATATATATATATATATATATATATATATTGCTAGGTGCTTGTGTGTGTGTGTTTCCAGGTACATGCATGTTAAAATTCGGCTGTTGAATAACTTCTTGTTTTAATTCAATATGGGTTAAGAGAAAACAGTTATTCAACGGTCCAAACGGGTCATAAACACATAAATTTGATAACTTTTTCCTATCTCTCATATGTCGTTATTCCCCGGTTTGTATAAATTAATTTTGTCTTTTTATTGGACTTCATCAACATGATGCAGTCTCGGCATCAAAATTTTGAAAATTTGTTCTCACTGCTTCGAATTATCAGAATACGTATAATCTGATTTCTATGAATTTTTATCATAAGCTAGTTAGTTTTTATCAATTAAAACTTAATGCGCAATATAATTAAGCGCATTTTCAAATATAAACCTTAATATATAACAACTCCTTCGTAGGAATTAGTAGAATTAGTGAGAAAATCGGTTTAATTATATTCTCTGAAAATAAAATAAAATATAGGCGACGATGGTTAATTTGTGTAAATTTATAATAAACTATATTCGTAACGTGTTTCAATTGGCTGTGTGAAACTCTGAGCGGTAATTTTATGATCCTTTAGCGTAATTCGACTTTTAAATAAAATAACGGTAGCAGAGCTTTAGAGCTAATTGATTGAGCTAATAGTATCCATCTTGTAATGTTCTAAAAGATAAGTAAATATTCTGAACCTGCTAACATTATTATTAAACTCTTGAAACCTGTAAGTCGGTTACAATTATCAAACTAGTTGTATTCTAAGCGTCAAAAGTAATAAAATTATTTAAACCGGGCGAACTCGCATATCATGAAAACGTACTTTCATACTATTCCATATCAACATACAATATTTTTTATGGTATCATAAAAAATATTCATAACTGACTTTATGTACCAATATACTGACACTATATCAATACTTTGTGTTTTATCAAATCTGTTTCACATCGAAAACCATATAGGTATAATCAATACTAGCATCATCATCATTCACAATTACATGCCAGAAAAATTATCCTTCAAGACTGTCTTAAGTAGTGATTTATAGTTTATTAAATGTTTAATTTTATTAGTTTTTATTAAATGTTTAATTTTTATTAGTTTTTATTTATTGTTTTATATTTGTAGTTTATATATATTAAGTGTTATGTATATATACAAATCTATATATGAATTCTTAATACCCAAATTTTCTCATATTATCTTTAGTTTATAATTTGTACACTTTAGAATGTAATTATATTGTATTATTGCCTTGGGCGTTAAATAAAGAAATAAATAAATAAATAAATAAATAAATAAATTGTTTCCTGAGATTTATGCCTTACTTCCTGACACTTGACCGTTAAAAAGCTATTTCTAATTTATTACTTTTAAACAAGTAAACAGTAACGTAGATAAAATGCATCTTTCGCATTTTAAGCTGCGATCCCTTTTTTTTAAGAACAGCCACAACTCATGCAGAGCCTTGTTTTTTATGTTTCATGATTTTAAACTTTTGATGTAACCTTTTTATAAAAATACACCAACGATTTTCAAAATGTTTATCTAATACTTTGAACAGTAATTTCACTTTCATTATAGATATATTTGTATAGATAATATTTCATTGAGAATTCATTCATTGCAGCACAAAATCGTCATTTTCACTTGAGAATATATTAGTGGTCTATAATCTCCAGTGGAAAATTGATACCATACTATTTGATATCGAGGTGGCCGAGGTTGGGATCGAACTCGGAACTAGTTAATGCTAGTCCACGTTTTTAAACATACACCACGACAGGATTTTATAAACATACATACATGTCCAGTTTTAGTGAATTATTATTTCCGCCGTTAATTCAAATGTGCGAAACATATCATTGTTAATATAATGAAAAAATGTTGTCGCATTGTTCTTATTACCTTATCATATTTCTAAATTTTCACATATCAACAGAGCAATATAATTATAAAAGCATATTTATAAAACCATTGTTTCCATATAGACGGCAACACAACGGTGATACGAAAACAAAAGTTGTTTGTTTATTTTCGTCGGATCCGCGTATTGTTTTGTTCATTAATGAACCTTGGCCTCCGATGTAATTTATAACACGGTTCCTCAAAATAGAATTTACACATATTAAGCTCTTGTGGCAAAATTTCAATTGCATGTGATACAAATCTGAAAAAAATGTAAAATTAACTAGTGGTGAATGGCATCGTGCATTAAGGCAAATTGCTCAAACTACCCCTTCCGCAATTAAAAAATTTTAAAAGCTCAGAAAAGAACAATTAGTTTTTTTAGAATTTTGAACATTTTTGAAAATCTTGCAAACATTTGAAAAATTTCAATATTAAAAAAATGCCTTTTTGAAAATGCTGATAATTTGTGAAAACTTTATATAAAATACTGCAGTTTATTTTTTCAAATTAACTGAATGATTACTTAATAAGTGAGAGACTTATCCTTAACCTTTATTTTATATTTTATTTCGCATCACATCTTTATTCAAACAATGATCTCAAATAATCGTTTGAAGAATGCTATTTCATTTTGCGCAGTCTCAATTGTTCAATCCATAAATTGATTGCGTCAAATTTATACAGAAATTTTATATCGCCATGTGTTTATTACACATCGCAGATGCATGCTTCATGACATTGTTTATTATATATAACCAGATTTTGTACTCATGTTGCGTATTTCGATTAATTTGTTGAAAGATAGTACGCAAAATTGATTGCGAATTCAAAGAGAAAATTGGTTCCAATAAAGTTTGGAGTCAAGTTGTCATATATATATAATTAAAATCTCATTATAATACATTATGTATATTCGAAAAATGTATATGACTTAACAATATCAATTAATGCCTGTGAGCAAATTCTAAAATGTACTCAGATATACATATATATGTGAGCAAAAATACAAATCATAGTTCGTGAAATATCATATCAGATCAGATATCTGATCTGATATGATATTTCACGAACTATGATTTGTATTTTTGCTTGAAGCTATAAATTTTAGAGTTTTGTCATCTATAAAACCACATTAAAAATCATCACAAGCTTATAGGATTGCTGTCAACACTATAAAAAATCAAATATTTGATGTAAATCAGAATTGTGTAAACGTAGGCTTGCAGATGCAGTGAAACCGGTTGTTATTAGCTACTATTTACATTGCGAGCAAATGCATATTCCTAGAGTATTTGCATTTATGCAACTAAATTAAAATCACATTATAGGAATATTCATTTTAATAATAATTTCACGTTAAATTTTGATTACTGAGTTACTTTTTTCAATGTAAAAGATAATTCATGCAAATTACAATATATGCAAACTTTCAACAAACAAATCAAAACATATTAGACATGCAAATTAATTTACTAATTCCAATTTTAGTCGATTATAAATTATCATGTCTAAGTATATATCACGCGTAAATACATATTGTATGCTCGCAATATGAGGCTAAGAAATACAAGTGTGGTCTGATACTCCTTTTGCTTATAAATAGTTTTAATAAAGCCTTCTAATTTTAATCTAAACGCTACAGTAACGGGAACATAAACAAATTTATAAATACTAAAATATTTTTAGAACTAAAACTTTGGACATATCTTAAATATTTTTTTAAAAATAATTTTAATAATTTCTTTTTGATTGTATTCTAAAAATGTGATAAAACTAGGGCAAAAGATGAGTAATCTGATATTTATTATTCGAGCGCGTAAATTCTATCGAAAAAAATTCTAGGATTATCCGGTATTATATTTCACATTTCTTGACCAAATATTCTTTAAATAAAATGAGCATAAAAGTATAATAAAGATAACTTTGCATGTGTTACATATATAAATATTATTTTGCTAAAAGCAAGTAATCAAAAGCAAATATAATTTTTTTGCCAAAAACTGCTCAGAGGATGAGAATATCTTGCAAAAAACAGATTGCGTTAGATTGCACTTAGTTAGTAGTTATGACAAAAAAAATCTTATAATTCATGTAATGTATATTACTTCTTGAAATAATTAAATATTATAAAGTCATGATATGTAGAGCATGTTTTTTTGAATTCTTGGAACGTAACCCCTCATTTTAACTAATTCTTTGCCCGGATATAACACGAATTCGCATAACACGCTACTTTTTTGGAACGTAACTACGGTGTTTTATGGGGGTTACCTGCATGTGAAGGAATTTTCATCGCAAGAAGAATCTCAACACATTAACCAAATTTAAATGCGAACATTATATTCAATTATATTGTTATGCTTCAAACAATTTGCCACATTATTAAGTGTTTAAGCTTTGATTGTTAAACTTTTACTGTAATGAGTCAAATCATGTATCCGAAATATATAAAATACCAATTTAAAATTAATTTAATCAAAAATAATTTATTGTACAATTATAGAGAAAATTGTTGTACAAAATCAATTATTTTTCTGTTGTTCATAAAATTGTTGAACAAATCTATGGGCTTTATCGTAATGCGGGTTAAGATCATTGCGCACCCTTTCCATCCATTGTTTGAATATGGGATGCATTTCGGATGGATCAAGCCCTGCTATTTCTACAATAAAAATCATCGTAGTAGTAAAAGCATCCGAATAACATATCATGAACGCATTTATTGAAATATGAAAATTATTTAAATTGATTTGATAATAATTTTTTAAAAACTTACTCGGTTGTTCGGCCTCACATGCGCCTAATACATCAGCAATTGATATTTGGTCTCCAGCCATGTATGTCCTGTCTTTCAGCCAAAGATTTTCAAACGATTCCAAAGCGTCGTGCATCCTTTGCTCACTTTTTTTAATTTCTTCGGGACTTGCAAATTTACCTGTTTTTAGCGGCGTCAAAAACTGTTAATAATAAAATTTTTACAAATAATTAAACAGCCCAAAAAAAATAATTTACAATATTTATTATAATAATAGAGCGAGAAAAGCATAAATATTACTTTACTGAACCGACTTAAGTGGTCCTCAATTAAACTTCTATACTTATATAATAATATTGTTATTTTCTACAAGTATGCTTACTCAAAAATAATAAATATATTGTATTTATGTTAACTTCCACAATATTTAACTACAGTGATAATATGAAACACATATGTATATTATAAATATACATACAAATATAAATATAAACATAGTAAAAAGTCATTTAACTATACCTTTGTTATAAAATACATCCCGCAAGGTAATCTTAATCCGATATGCTGCCATTCCAAAAATTCATCTACCAAAGCTTGTTTTTGTGCCTCTTGAGGATACCAGTGTTCTTCTATTGGATATGCTTTTGATAAATAACGTAATATTGCAACACTGTATAATATATCAAACTATTAAAAACAATATTTGTTACATTGAATAATATATAGTATATTTAGTAAAAATTATAGACTGCTCAATGTTGCTTTCTGTAGAAAATTTATAAATGCAATTTAATAAATTAAATCATAGTTTACAAAGCAATCTACACAAAAGCATTCTATATTATTATTGCAACTAGATCCTTATTCAAATTTCAAAAAATTTGAAAAATACTTAAATCTATAAACTTCTTTTTGTCATGAATTATAAGTTGAATCAGTAAAATGTTTTTGTTTCAAATTTTCTTCAAAATTCAGTTTCTATGTTTATTTTATTTTTCTTTATTGACAATATTTTCATATCTCAGTCAGGCAGGGGTGTATTAATTACTTTCTTAAATTTAATTATAAAACATAAGTTATTTTCCATATTAATTCTCACCTCTCAGCAAGTTTGAAGCCCTTATCATCAATGCATGGTAGTTTTTGAAACCGATTTATTTTTGCAAATTCAGGTGCTAAATTCTTACCTAAAAACATATATAATGTATTTCACAAATTAAATTTTTAATAAAATTATAAATATAGTTATTTAAATTCTTAAATGTAACTCACCTTCGCCCAGTGATACTATGCAAGGTTCAAATTGAATTTTTGCTGCTTTCAAGAATATAAAGAGCGCTCTTGAAGGTGGAGACATTAAATCAAAATATAATTTCAGAGACATATTGGTACAAAACAATATTTAGACTTCTTTTAAATATCTGTAGATTATTAAAAAAAATTATAAAGAAGAGTAAAACTTATTGCTACATAAATACAAAATACAGTAGAACCTTGATTATCGGACCTCAGTTATAGGGATTCGCATACAATTAGATATTTTGCACGATTTATGCTGGAGTTTAGTATACGAGTGTGTATGTAATATAATCCAAAAAAATGTATGTGTACTTATATAAGGAAATGTTAATTTCTTATTAAACATTGATTTTTGTTGATATCTATGTATGTATTTGTAATTTTTGATAAATACACATCATTATTCTTCATACATTGGATTATCAGTATGCCTATCGACAAGGATTAGTTCGGGTAATCGAGGTTTTACTGTAAGTAAATATTCTTATAATAAATTTTAGATTAAATAAATATTAAAATATATTTTAGGAAAATAATTCAATAATGGTAAAAGACATTTAAAACGCATATCTTAATTATCATAGATATATAATTACACATTTGTCAAATAATTAAACTTATATCTAATATATTTAAAAGAAATATTACTTTTTATTAAGGACTTCTAAACAGAAAACAGTAACCATAAAACACAGTAACTGACAATAACAGTCAAAACACATTAACAATTTAAATCAAATACACTCGACGTTAAATTTCCAAAAATAAACCTCTAAATAAGTTAATCATTAAAATATTGAGTATATTAGTTATTTTAAAATACCTGAATATTTTTTTGGATAATTATACTGTGAGTGGTTGTTCTACAAATAATACATTTGACATTTATTTTAGGTTAAATTTGTTGTCAACAAAAGCAATTGCAATTCCAGGGTTTTCAAAACTTTTCTATTGGGTAGGTAACCCAAGACAATATGATAATATGAGTATATAATATATTCGTAATATACTCTTATTATATCTATGTATACTCTGTTATCATAATGGATTTCTTCGCTGATAACAATATCTTATCTCATATTTTTTATATAGATTAAAATATTTATGTCAAAAACAAGAAGATAATAGAGCATCAAAAAATCAAGATGTGTTTCTATATGGTCTGTATACGTGGACCAGTATGCAGAATACAGAAATACATAAAGAAATAATTATTTTACATTTAATTGAAGCAATCCAACATGCTTTACAGTTTAAATTATTTAATCATAGTACAATATTTTAAGTTAAAAAACACAATTGTGATAATCAAACAAAAACATCTAAACATCACAATGAAAATATAGTATATAGAAAGAATTATTATCCTATTTCATTTTAATTTAAAATGAAATGATTATCACACCTGTGTTTTTTAACTTAGTACAATATTACTAAGACTAAATACTTCAAACTGTAAAGTATGCTGGACTGCATCAATAAAATGTAAAATTTATTTATTTATGCATTTCTGTATTCTTTAAATGTATCGCATTATCAAAATACTAAACCGATGCATGAGAATCTGACTAGAATTTATTTAATTTTATTTGTAATCCAATTAGAATCAAAAAGTTGTCACAAATGATAACATTTCCATTCATTATCAAATATATATTTTTCGAATAATATAACAAAGTAGTTAACCTATTATTGTTTCTGATCATTAAATAATTTGTATACAAATTTATGTGCTTCATCATAGTGAGGGTTCAGATCTTTACGAACCCTTTCCAACCATTCCTTGAAAAGAGGTCTACCCTCAGCAGGATCAAATCCAGCTATTTCTGTAATAAAATATTTCACAGCATAATAATCAATTTTTGTTTAACATTAAAAAAAACAATTTGGATATACAAGAATGATTTGCTTACTAGGTTGTTCAACTTCACAAGCACCAACAATGTCTGCTATTGATATTTTTTCACCAGCCATATAGGGCCTGTCCTTCAGCCAATGTTTCTCAAATAAATCTAAGGCTTGATCCATTTGCATTTTACTTTCATTAATTTTCTCAACTGGAGTTTCTTTACCAGTTTTGAAAGGTAATAACCACTAACAAGAATATTCAAATTAATTGTATCACATAGGAACAAACTTTTGAGTAAAGTTGAATTGTTCTCAAATTGTAAATTAATACATAATAGAAAAATTGTTTCTATAAATATCAAATCTTCACCTTATTCACAAAATACATTCCACATGGCATTCGTAAAGCAGTATGTTGCCATTCTAAAAATTCATCAACAGATGCCTGACTCTTTGAATCTTTTGGGTACCAATGGTCTTCCTTAGGATATGTTCGTGCCAAATAACGGAAAATTGCCACACTACAAAGTAATATAAAATATTATAATTTACAATGGCTAAAATTTAACATATTTTATGATCTCTAAATTTAATTATAATGTCTATTAAAAAAAACGAGAAAATTTTTTAAACTATATTGATCTGAACAATGAATATTTAGGAGCCAGATAATACTATCTAGACATTATTATTAGTACTATTAGTACAAACCCTAATTCGGCAATATTGACAATGAAATAGTTGAGTTATTTGCTTAGTGCTTTATTATAGTTAATCTCATAAATCAAAATGTGAATGCTACAGCAATTTTAAAAAATACTAAAGGATAAGTAAGTAATCTAAAGTTACTGAATGAAATGTTTGTACAGTATTAATTTCCAAAAAAAAATCAAAGACATTCAGTTTTTTCAACTGTAAATTATGTGCCTTCATAAAACCCAAAGCAATTCAATAATCAAATATTTCTTGAACAATTAAAAATCAGTTATATTATAATCAAATTATAATAAAAATTTATCAGATGCGACAATAACAAGTTCCATGTTAACTACTAAATACATTTCAGGTAAAATTAGTACCTATAGTTATATGCACATAATTATAAAATATTATACCTTTCAGCCAATTTAAAACCATTGTCATCAATACATGGAACTTTCTGAAATCGGTTTATTTTTGCGTATTCTGGTTTCAACTGTGCATCTATAAAATATTTGAACAATAGCAATTAAATATGAATTAAATTTAAAATAATTTAATTCTATTTTACTTTTTGCCAAAGGCACCATGCACGGCTCAAAAGGTACTTTTGCTGCTTTCAAATAAATATATAAGGCTCTTGATGGTTGAGATAATAAATCAAAATAGAGTTTTAAAGACATTTTAGTTATATACAAGAATAATAAGCACGTAAAAACACCAAATTGTTTTAAAGTTTGTATATAAATATATTGTATTCTAATATTGTTTTTACAATGAATACGACTTCAATCACAAATTTGACTTGTCTGAATTGATGACCAAAGTCCACGGAACATGAACTAACAAAAAAAAGGAATTATTTATAGAATCATAAAATTTTGATGTCAAAGAAGCCCACAAATCTTGAATTTAATGAATTTATACGAATGTGAAGGAATGAAAAAGAAGTTGATAAAGCAAATAAATAAACTTAACACTTTTAAACGAAACAAAATTTGATACTGATTTGACGTATAATTTATAATTGGTGTGTATCACCATATTATTATCTTGTCTAAGGTGCATATCATGGGCAGTTATCTCCAAACAAATGAAGAAGTCGCTACTATTTTCAATTTGATTAATAGAAAGAAACAGATGGCTACACTGTGCTCAATTTCGTTGTGGCTATATATCTGTTGGTTTCAATATAAGAAAATATTCATGATTTTATATAAATAATTATTATTGTAATTTTTCATTTTGTTATGTTACTTTTGTATTCCTAGGATAAATTGATATCAATGTCTTTGTACATATTAATTTTATGAAAATCTAAACATTGGTATTAAAACATATGTAATTTATTTGAGTCTTCGAATCATATAAGAATAGTTATTATGATAGTTAATAGTAATTGTTGTTATGAATTTTATAAAACATATTTTACTCGAAGAATTTTATATTTTCAAGCATTTCGAACAAATTTGTTGGCCTCTCACATGTCTAAATGATCACATTTTTGACCGCCAAATGGCTTTTTTAAACTTCTTTTACTCGATCTTTGAAACCGCTACACTGCCTTCCCAAAAATTTAATCAGTTTTTCATTTTGTCATCCATTTTTTCTGAAGTCTGCCAAAACGTTCAGAAACCTCTGAAACGTAAAGATATATAAAATTTTTCATTTTAGATATTTTTGTGATTACTATAATTTACCCTATGGGAAATTAAAATAAGTGTTAATTTGAGAATTCGAACTGCATTCATTCATTTTCATATAACACTATGGTCCTAGTGGCTTTTATGTTTGACGCCATCGATATGTATGAATTCTACTTAAAATATTTAAAAAATAATTGTAAATTATGCCAAAATATCTAAAAATATCTATAGAAGTTGTTGTAAAAAAATATAGATAATTCTGAGCCAAGTCATTCTGAATCAAATGAGACCAAATTTTGAAAAAGTTTGAAAAAACTTTCGTCGATATTTTCTCAAAAATATCGACGGCTGTTGTATTTATTTATAAAGTATTTAATTTTTTTAAATTCATATTATAATGATTAAAATTATATTAAGCTTTGTAGATTATAGTAAGTGCGATTAAAAAGGTTACTCACCCTTGCTCTACAGCATTTCGGTATACTTGTAAGTGTGCGTCCATAAATCACGTGATCGATTGTTTATGGATTTTTGGACCCCTCTTCGTGATACATCGCGATTTTTAAAATTACCCTCCTCCCTCACCAAATATCACAGTTACGTAAAATTTTTTGAACAAATTTTTCGAATTTACGAAAAAATCAGTTTTTTTAATTAGTTAAAAAATAAATATACGTAC
Source organism: Ctenocephalides felis (assembly GCF_003426905.1). Classification (NCBI taxonomy): domain Eukaryota; kingdom Metazoa; phylum Arthropoda; class Insecta; order Siphonaptera; family Pulicidae; genus Ctenocephalides; species Ctenocephalides felis. Next base: position 32,359,368 of record NW_020539725.1, on the reverse strand, counting down.
CCCTCCCTTATCCACGTGATTTTTTGTCAAACCTCCCCTCCCCTTGAAAACCCCACGTGATTAATGAACGCTCCCTAAATTATTATATTAATTTCTTATTAATGAAGACTATTGTTTACACATGTGCGGAAATTCATGCAAATTGCCATACGGCAAAATGCCACTTAAAACTAGTTTATGGCTTATTCCTACGAATTGGCACCGCATTCCATAAAAATGTCAAATGTATCACTTAGTGTTTGAACGGATTTTGTAGTTTGGATATTCATTTTAATAACTATTCTTCAATACTTCCTGATCGTTTTGCACGCATCCGGTAAAAGTATATGAATATACAATTAATACTGACTATATGTTACAAATGATAAAACTTAACAATTGTAACACAAATCTATTTTATTTTATTTAATGCGCGATTTTATGATTTTAAGATGTATAAATATAGTATGAATAATGACTGTAATAAAGAAGTAATAAGTAAAGACAAAAAGGCTGAAAGCTAGTGAACCTTTTGAATGTAGAGTTAAAAAAATTGTACTGGTGATTATTAGAGTACTAATTGCAAGTACGAAATCAACGGTCTGGCAAGCGAGTTCTGCACATCATGGCCACCAAGGCGTCTTCAAATATTTATAGGATTTAATATATTTATTGAGAAGTTCAAAAATTAATGGGCCGATTCTGCTGCACAACAGACCAATGTTATGGCAAGGCCATGTTACGCTCCGACTTCCATACATTATGCTGAATCATACTGAATACTGTCAAATGTCATTTATATGCTGTACATTCATCAGTGCTGTACATTTTACACGTAAACTGCGACGCCACTCGTATGTTATAAAGCTGGGTCAGAAAGACCCTGTTATCTAAGATCGTTTTTTTTATATTTGTGCGGTTTCTAGGTTATGTTTTCTATCTGACAACCTAAGAAAAACGTCTGTCTGCACAGCAACCACATGGCTTTTATCAATATTTAGAACGAATTAGTAAGAAAAGTTCTTCATAACATCACATTGTCATAACATGCTGCAGAATCGGTAAATAAATTTCCAGACCATTTCAACCTGCACAAGTACCTGCCAGAGAGCCAAGTATCACATTTATGAGCAAGATGTATATGCATTAAAATACATTTTGTCCTATAAGGTTAAAATTTATATATGTGTTTGTCTAAGTGATTTTAAAAACGTTTGTGCAATGCCAGGCAATTCTATCCAGCCTAAGGCCCTTACCAGGATATGGAAAGAAGCTATGACAAGAGCTTATAACGTAGTGAAAACTAATAAAATACATATAATTTATATAATGTAAAAATTTAAAAATGAAATTATGGTCAAAATTGATTAAATTAGCTTTACAGGAACACTAGGTCCATAAGCAGAAGCAAATCGTGACCACAATCGTAGATAAATATCCCAATATTTAACCAACTATACCAATAATTTTTCAACATTGACTACACATAAAATTTTTATAGACGAACGAATTATGATCATTATAATTATTTTATTAATTAAAGTTTTAAAAAAGCCTTAAAAGGTCTGTGTCGATTGGCCTGTTTACAGCATGAACTGAATTTAGGTATAGTTTTATCAATTAAAATTAAATAAAAATGATAAAATTAAATGATGTATATGTAAAGATTTTGTTCACTTACTTTGTTTTTCTAATATTTTAGAATTTCTATTAATAACATATTTTTTATGATTTGTAGTCATTTTTTTTGAATGTTCTTGCTCAAAAAACATTGCAAGTATATTTGTATAAAAATAATTTTTTTCAAAAAAAATAATTAAAAATATCCGCAATATTTAGACATGAAGTAAATTTAAAATGTTAAGAGATGAAGAGGCAGTTTGCATATACATATTATTATTAGTTATGTTTCAATATAAATTGCAACTTGGTAGAGGTTTTGACATATAATATACGGATTTAAGATTATTAAAATCTTAATTAGGATTTGAATAAATGCGTATTTTTATTTATTGAAAATCATTGATGTATACCAATTTAATTTATAAATATAATATAAATAATATAGGATGTAAGTGATGTGAAACAATTATATAGTAATATAATACAATTCATTAAAGATTAATGAAAAATTGTCTCAAGACACATTTGATAAACGTTTGATAATACTTTTTTAAATATTTTATTTTTCTTCGCCGTTTGCATACTTTCATCTTTCCCCCGTAATATTTATTTCTTCAGAAAGTCGTGGCTACTTCAGAAATTTATACCGAGCAGTCGCTAGTTCGCGCCGCTCTAAGCAAGACGTTAAAATAAATATAAAAAAAATTGAAAAATATATATTTGTATAGGTACATATATATGTGTGAGTGCATTTTCAATTATCGACCGCATACCACAAATTTTTTCAATAACATCATATACAAGTAATTTCAAATTTAGTCGTAATCACTCATTGAACTTGAAGAGTTGCACGTTGATAACGAAAGTTGTTACAGTGTCTGTGGTCAAAAGAAAGTGAAGTGAATTTCATATGATTAATGAATCGTTAACGCAATAAAGATACAGAATTCAAATCTTACAATCATGGGAACAGGTGCTAATATCCTTATTATAGGTAAATATTACTTATTTTTATCCCTTGCTTTTCATGCATAAGTATTTGCCAGTTTTTAGGGTTTTCAGTAATGACAAAAAAATCTGAATGCAAATTTATTAATCGCTTTTGCAACAACCAATTATAATGGAACTTTGCCTTTTAACTAAATTATTTTTCGACTAATCTTGTATTTATACGAAAACGAAGAAGACATGGTCGATAGGTTTAAACCCCGATTCAAGAGTTTTTTAATGTAAATTTAATGATTGACTTTTGAGTAATTAAATTATTATAATCATCATATTTAATACCTACTAAAATTAAGTATAAAATTGAACTGACAATTAGGTAGGCTCTGGCAGATTGTAAGAAACTATATAGATAATTGTATGTGGTTAAATTTGCTGCTAGTCCACATTTATTTGAAATTATTTTAAATGATCTCGAATAGCAACTTTGCAAAACTATAAAAAAATAATGATCAAAACCTAATAAAAAAATAAATTCATTGAAAGTTTAACCTCCAAAAAGAACAAAAATTGTTAACAATTAGAGCTATAAAATAAGGTTCGAAATTTTGATATCACCAAAGAAATTTCCTTTTTATCTATATGTTATAGTTTGACTAGAATGAAACATATACAAGCGATTTCAAACAAAACTATATTTTGTCTCAAATAAGTTCTATATGGCCATACGATCTTAAATAAAATGTCAAAAAATTTTGGAGACAAACTCTTTAAATGCATAAAGACCAGCATATTGTCTTAAAAAATAATGTGTATTTCAGCAATAAATATATGCAAAAACAATGTACAAGTGTAGCGGGTTTAGCTCATGAGTATTATATAGAAGTAATGTTGTAGATAGCTAAAAGCTCGAGTAAGCGAGGACAAAAAAATAAAAAGCTATACAAGTGCGTAAATATTACATAACAGAAAGCAAAGGGTTAATTTGAATTAATTTGAAATTGCAAATCCATTCGATAGAAGCGTTGTTCTTTGAATACTAATATTTCTTTGAAATCTTTAACAATAGTTCTCGGATCTATATTGTGGCAAACGCGATTCGTAATAAGTATTCATGTTATATACGCATCGATTGTGTAATTTCTTCTTCGTGCTTAAAAACCGATTTCGATTTCAAAACAGGAATTCCCGTGACCGTTATAAACAAATGTTTATTTTTTTCACGCTATTTGTACTTCGTCTTAATACTGATTCTCTCTCCACTCATATTAGTCACATCTTTTACTTTCACTAGAGGTTTGATTACCAAGTGCATCAAACTCAAGTATGTATGTATGTATGTTTCAAATTTAAATTTTAGTAAACTCTACAATGCACACAATAACTGAGAAATCTTCAGACTATGATTTTCTATGATAATATATTTATATGATATGTTTAAAGAAAATATGGTATAACTGAATTTTATTTCTAGTAGTTTTCATCATCATTTCTATATATTACAATTCTGTATTATTTCGTAAAATGTACTCATGTATTCAATTATAAGTTAACATATTTAGATTCAACTAGATTGAATTACTAATTTAAAATTTTATAATTAGATTCAATATCATTTGCATATTCAAATGAAATTTAGTAGCAATTTTCAGCAGAAATATATATAAATATAGGAACAAATATAAAACTAATAGTTTTAATAATTAACATATTAACATTTTAGTCCTTAATATTAAACCGCGTGTATATGGTGATCAGAACTTTACTGAATTATGTCGAGGTGGGACAAAGATTCATAGTGGGAACTAATCAAACAAATTTTTAATATTAAATAGTTTTACAAGTTTATTTTCAAAAAAAAAAATGATGTAAATATATATAACTATATAATTTCATTCATACTACTTTCAAGTTACATCTATAATAGTTTCATGAATACGACACGATAGAAAGCTTCGACATTTCAATTGATTTTCTTCAATAAATTAAGTATTGAAAGGAACTAAAGGACTCTCTCAATCAACATGGTATCCTCATAGTAATATTTACCTAGAAATGCAATTATTAATATGAATTATTTTATATTAAAATTTGGAAGGATATATAACTTTTATATAAAATCTCAACCTAACATTACTTTGTTATGTAGTAGTAGTGCATATTTTAGTATTAAATACAAAAATAAATGAAAGAAGTGTGATTAAATAATTATCATAATAAAATCTGATCTTGTATCATAAATTGTTTTGTGGGATGTAATTAGCAAATAAGTCCACAACAACTGAATATAACAAAACAACATCAAAAACAAATAAATCAAGTAAAAAAATAAATAAGAAATTTAAAATGAATAATAGATTTTTCTATTTTCTAAAGAAAAGTCAAGTGATCTGTGATGTACCGAAAGCGATACTGTGCAGTCAACTGTTGGAAACCAAAGAGCGCGCGCGAGTGAAAGCGAAATTCGTTGGAACAATCTCACTCTCCCATATCAGAATACATACATCTTACTTGAATGGAACTTTTGTTATTGTTTTTATTATAATTGACTAAGCGTATAATATATTTATAACACTACTGAGAAATTAGTATTTTTGCCTTTTTATCATTTGTCTTTTCTTTGTTATTATTGGAAAGGTTTTGACTGTCGGGCCATTAACTAATTAATCGTGCCTCATAGAAAATTGCTGGAACTTTCCGTACCGTAACTTTATTTTAGAGAATTTTGAAATTTTTGAAAAATTTTGTTTTTTCTTCTTTAAGCACCATCAAACAGTTGAACATTATGAGTTCACCCAAATATCTACATTTTAAAAATCATAAAATTTACCCTGAGCATGGCTTCGACCACAACTCATTATTTCATGAATTCAGCATATCATCTATTGCCACACTTCGTTTTATTGATAGTATTTTGTTCCAATATAAACTTCATAATAATGATATAGGTTGTCCTCAAATTCCTAACCAACTATCCTTCAACGTTTCTAGATTATTTTCTAGAACACAAATATTTTTCAGTTGTCATATTCCTAAATCTGATGCTCTGTTAAATTATCCTATTATACCAATATCCTCTAACTTTAGCTCAATTAATAAAGATATTGATATTCACAATATTTTACTAAATCAAATAATCTATTTCATTTCAAATATGTTTTAGTTTTTATTTTATTATATGTTGTTCCCATTCCCATCAATTGCAATCGAATGTTTTTTGAATCATTCAAATCGGTTGATCCATGCTCTCGGAATCGTGGACAAAAAATTGTACCCAAACAATCAAACATGCACACATACATACTATGTGCACACACATATATAAACACAACTACATACTTACGTTTATTTTTTCTGAAGTATGCCAAAATGTTCAGAAAAAATTAATTTACAATTTTTTTGCGATTATTATAACTTACCCTACGGGAAGTTAAAAATAATAGCCCAAATTAACGAACGTCTTTGTTTTTGAGAAAGCAAAATAAATATTATTTTTTAAAACATAATACAAATTACAACAGCGACATTTTTAAACCCTCCATGTCAATTATTGTACAACTTCGGCTTACAAGTTGGAAAATCAAACATCACTTTCCTTGATTTACAAACATGCAAATGGTCAAAGTAACTTTATATAAAAATGAATAAAATGCTTGAGATACAAATTATATGAAAATATAAGTATTATAAATATTATCTTCTATTGTGTTTAATATTTATCGTTTGCATTTTTTTAATCTTTTATAAGAATTACGACCAGTCTATTATGAAGATTTCCTAGTTGTGACAAATTTTTAACTTCCCGTAGGGTAAGTTATTGTAATGGGTATCGACTTTTTGAAGGTTTCTGAACATTTTGGCATACATCAGAAAAAATGGGTGTGTGTGTGTACGTATGTATGGATACAAATTTCCAGTCATGTTTTCGGGCGCACGGATCAACCGATTTGAATGGTTCAAAAAATATTCGATTCCTATTGATAGGGAGATGAGCTGATTAGTTTTTGGCAAAGACAGGTCCAGCAGTTAGGAGATAAAGAGCAAAGATTGCAGAAAATAAATATCGAGTTTTTGAGAGAACGGAGCATCCGATTTGAATGATCTAAAAAACATTCAATTAGTAATGTTTGAGAGAAGTGTTTATTAGTTTTTGGCAAAGGCAGGCCCAGCCATTTCGAAGACACGGAGCTAAATGTGTAAAAAATGGCAGTTTTTGAGAGAACTAAGCGTCCGATTTAAATGATTCAAAGAACTTTCTACTTGTTTTAACAAAATAATTGATTTTGGAAAAAAAATTTGCTTCAACTTTTTTTTTCAAAAATTTTTTTTTTCATATTGAAAATAATTCAGATTTTATTTTTAATTCTGACTATAGTTCTAATATACTTTAAACAAATAATTTCAACTTCGCAATTCAGTTTATAGAATTCTTATAAATATTAGACAATGTTACAATATTTATAATAATCTATTTGAAAACATTCAGTATTCCTCAAACATTTCGTTACGGTACGGGAAGTTCCAGCAATTTGCCTTAAGGCACGATGCCATACACCCCACTAGTTACTATACTTGAGTGTACTTTTACGCAGTAATGCTCTTGAAAATATTTTTTTATAATTTCAAGTGAAAATCTGGTATAGTCCCTGACATCAACATCAAGCAGGCGTGGGTCGGGATCGACCCCAAAAACTAGTGGTTGGTTATGACGAACTATTGCTGTAATATTTCGTTACGAAATATATACATTGTGTAACAAACACGCAGACATCTGATGACAAGTTTGATCATTGGAGAGAATAACTCAAATAATATATTATTTATATATATATTTATCTTTATAACTCAAACACTAGAAAAACTTGAGAATGATGTTCCAGGCCATGCTTTTGCAATATATTATGCAAATAAAATTCATCAACACACCTTTATTAATTTGATGCTTATTGTGAATAACAGGTATTTTTGACAAACTTTCTAATATGACTAATTTCTTGTGCAGAGTTTTACATCATTATGCGGCACTTAGAAAACTCATAATAAACTCGTTTTACGGCATCACGGAGTCTCTGAGACTACTTACAACATTAATAATGACTGTCAGACTATTGTTATTCTAATGCGCAGTTATGAAAAGTTTAAGTCGATGACCCTGCCAGAAAAATTAGAATAATTTGATTGTAGCGTTGCACGTGCCACTATTTATATGGATCATAAAGTTATTGCATTTTTATAAACTTATACAAAAAACCCATAATTTAAGTGTTAGTTAAATCGAAGTTAGTTTTTTACCAGTATTGGGTAAAAGCTGTGTCTATACCCAAAAGCTCAGAGCAAAAGATGCTCGAGGCGATTCCAAATAACATGTAATTTTGTTAGTCCGATGATTTATTGTAATTTTAAATCCTCTAAAAAGCGCTGTCAGCTAAAGTAAGTCGTGGTCGGTCATAACATTTCGACACTATTGAGGCGTTCTAAATGAATCAAAACAGGATTTTTCTCAATCCGAAAATCTCGAAATTTGACTCAATCTTTAGGTCAATGCACGGGACATCAGAATTCATTTTAGAGATATGGTTTCTTGGACAAAGTATCTTATTTTTATCATTAGTATCCAAAAAATATAATATATATAATTAATATATATAATATAATATAACAAGATTGCGCTTTTGATAATATATGTAAGTTCAGACATTGTCTGAAACATCAGTGTATAAAGCTTGTAATAAAAAGTCAGGTGTCAATAATATATTACATTTTTTATCAAATGAATTAGAAAAACGTGCATCACGATAATTTAAATATGATCACGTTAGAATTATTAGAAAGGTGCAAAGAGCCATTTGTTGCCAATGCAAAGAGAGCCAATCCTATTATAAATTTTATTTGAAAACCTTACGTCCTATGAGCTGTTGGGCTGAAACTACTCCTTACTGCGTATTTTTAGATGATAACCCAACAGTCAATCCAGCCATATATGATAATTTTATTATTAGAATTTATCTAATGGGGCTGACTTTTTATTGGTGCACAATACCGGGCAAGGGCTATTTTTACTTGGAAACATATTGCTATGTATATTTCCAAGTGAAAATCGTTATCACAGGCTGCTCGAAGTGGATATCGAATCCGGGACTTCTCAAAATTCAAAAATATATAATCCTTTCCCGATTTTCTTTTTTGACATTCCATTCAGAATTTTAATTCATTAAGTATTGCTTTTAATTAGTTAAGTATGCATGTATTTGTTTGTGTGTTCGGATTAAACAATTCAAAAAGCATTTGATTTATATTGATGGGGAGACGTGTTGATTAGTTCTTGGTAAAAGCAGGTCCAGCCTTTTTGAAGATACGCGGCAAAAAGTGCCAAAAATGCTAATTCAGTTTTTGAGAGTGCGAATCATCCGATTTGAATGATTTAAAAAACATTTTATAAGTATTGTCGAAATAAAGGACTGATTGAATTTTTAGAAAGACAGGATCAACATGGGATCAACGTTTTCAGAGATCAAATAAGAAAATGCCATTTGGCGATCAAAATAGATCATTAGATAACTTATAAAAATTTTAATAAGTACAAATTTTGTTTACATTTACCAATATTCATCCGTTAGATTGCGACGCGACGCTTATGCGTTTCGATACATCGTCTCTAAAACAGCTACGCAGTGCGATTGCTTTAAAAAAGAGTTTAGAATTCAAAAAAAAAATCGATGCAAAGTCATTTTTTTCAAAAATGAGGAATATATTACAAAATGCTCAAAATCCAATTTTTACAGTATTGAAACAAATTTAAAGCCTTTTCAAAAAATTTAATTTTCGATAGAGAAAGTTGCAGCAATTTGCCTTAAAGCACGATGCCATGCACCACAAGTTTAGTTTAGTTTTTGTTAATAAATAAATTAATTTATGTCAGCTCTATTCTGTAATTATGATTCATGGTGTGTGTGGTAACCGCGGCGACTAAAATCTGCGACAAGACGGATGTAAACGCTTTCTTCGAATTGACGGAAAGTACACGCAATTTATCTCATTCAGTCTCAAATTAAAATTGAAGGCAACATTCATAAAATTTCTGGTATTCTTTTTAACACTCATTCAAGGATATTTTAACGTACAGATTGCATATATTTAATAACATAATTCACTTACAAACACATTTCAAATTATTGCAAAATAGTTAACAACTAACTTGTTATTACAATTACTAACTAATGTATTAGTTAATATTTAGATTCATATAAATTTATAAATTTCTACTACTTTTAATTTATAAATTTAGGTCAAGATTGTGTAATATTCTTCTGAACCCAATTTTAATATGACTAACGTGTTTTTTCCAGACATTGAAATTGCAAATCATTAATTTTTTTCATGAGATCAATGTTATAACATCAGTTCTTAAGAAGTGATAATATTAAAACTCTTCAACTACAAATAAATAATTTTTTTTCCACAACTTTTTTTGTTCTTTGCATTTTCTATAGTTTATATGATTTAATGGAAATATTGGATGTACAATATTTATTTAATCAATTTACTGATTAGGATAAACATAATTATAATGTCTAAAAAATTAAAAAACTTATTCAAGATCGCGAATATAATTAAAAATGTTATTTGCCTTCATTGTTTTTTTTTACATCGGGTATATGTAATGTAATAATCCTTCTCATAATCTTATTTAACGAAGATCATTTCGCCGAAATATTGCAGAATATTTGGTAGAAATATCGTTACATCATTTATCGTTTCTTAAAATTGTTTATATCACTTACAAAATTTTATAATACTATCCAGTTCCAAGATCTTGGCGCAACAGGCGTTACTAATTAACAATTTAAATCAATTTTATTTGATTTCTGGCTAATTTGTGAAATTAACTCAAAATTAGTATTTTTACATTTTTAATTTTCATATTGTTTGAATGTTCTGTAATACTTGATTTGGATGTTATAGCATTCATCGTATATAACGATGAAAAAGTGATAATTTGACTACCCTTAGAAACGGTGTTCAATCAAATTTTAGATATCACAACGAATTTCAAAATAAATTATTGCAAATTTTTGTGCCTTGCTGGAACTTTTACTGATGTCCAAGAACGTGTTAAGAAACAAAACGAAAAAGAAATGAAAGTGTATTCATCCCTGATTCCAACATTTTATTATTTTTCAGTTTTGTTGATATCTTTTACGAGTTACCATAAGTTTTACAAATAAAAAGCTTTATAAATTTCGTAACTTGATATAATACCAAAATTAGAAAGTAAATTGATTTGTCAAATGCAACAGCAATAATTAGATTTCATATGGTTTCTGGCCAGAAACAAACAATAAAATCATTATGAATTGCCCTGGAGCGTGTCGTTCGAACACAATTACCAATGTAAGCTTTGTCATGTTTTATAATATAATAATTGAAAGCGAGGAAATTCGGCCTTGCTCACGGTCACTGGCCGAAACGCAAGAAATTCAAAGTCTTGGCCGATGCTTATACCTTGGGATATATATTGTAATACTATGAGCAAAGAACACATTCATAGTTTTGATTAGATGATCATTATGTGCATTAGTACTAAAGTGACCATACGTCTGAGTTTGGCCGGAACAGTTCCAGTACTGCAGAAACAGTATTTGTCCCCGATTTAGATCTTTTGTCCCGCATTGTCCGGGTTTTTAGAATTAAATTATATCTTCGCAATTACTAGATAATTAAATTACAACGAAACATCAAATATATGGAAATGATATATACAACGAGTATGTTTAGGGGGCAATCATGCGATCGATATTTTAACTTTTTTTGATTTTTTTAAAAAAATTCAGGAAAAAAAAGAAATACAAGTGATATCTTATAGCCCGAGAGCCAGTAACAGATTTATATGACCAAGTTCCTCTCAAGTGATAATTGGTAAAACGCATCAGAAAATCGAACTATAAAGCCTCGTGAATGTCAGCTGAGGCTCGGTAGGGGGGATGAGTAATTGTAACCCCCCACGCTTGAAGAAAAAAAAAATAAATTCACTCATTTCCTCTCGGCTAAAAGTTTATCAAGTTATAGCTAACCCAATACCTCAACATAAAAAAAACGTCAGCTGGTTATAACATAGTGCATTGTACGTCAGCTGATGGCTAGATCATGGGAAAAAAAATCTTCACTTTCAGTGATATCCTCTCAGTTAAAAATTTACCAGATGATTGCTTATATGTAACAATTGATAAATATAAACGTCAGCTGGCTGTATCTCGGTGGAAAAATCGTCAGCTGATACTTTGAAAGTCGTTACGTAGAAGTTAGCCAGAAGCATTTATTGACTATTTAAAGGCATCAGCTGACCAGGTTTCCCTCGACTTATTGCTAGCTGATTTTTTTTATTCATCACAATATTATATTTAAAATCAGCTCACAAATTTTCGTGTGGGAGGAAATGACGCCTCTTTAACACGTTCACTGCGTAAGAATTTTTTCACTACTAGTGCGTATGGCATTACGAGGCCGAAATGTACTCGTAATGCTTCTTCCATAATCACGCAACCAGAAAATACAGATGTCATAGTATAGAATAGTGTATGACGGGTATTTTATGTTACATCAGACGAAAGATGTACCTCTTAGCTTTGGAAATATTTCAAAAAAAGTACTGCAAATGATATGTGCAACCACAGCTAAGATCATATACATTGCCTTCGACAGATACATTTTTCCATCAATAAAAGACACAGAACACAAACTACGAGGCATGGAGCAAGCAAACTTCCATATCGAAGGCCCTGATCAAGTGCGAAAAAAAGATTTTTCTCTTGAGCTGAAGAACGTTAATTTTAAGGAAGCACTGGTACAGTTTCTTATTGAAAATTGGGAAAAAGATTATATGTGGCCGTATATAAAGGATAAAACAGTTTATGTGAGTGCAGACTCTTGTTTTCGATTCATAGTTAATGACTCAAAAGTTATAAAAACTCGTGTTGAAGAATTTTCGTGTCCGGCTCACGAAGAAGCAGACACAAAAATGATTTTCCATGTCTGCAACATTGATATTAATGCAAAGGTGACGATTCGTTGTTCCGACACTAACGTGTTAATAATTATGTTAGCTAACATGGCTAATATATCAGAAAATATCAACATTTGCATGGAAGTTGGAGTTGGAAAAGCCCAAAAATGTATAAATGTTACTCAATTATATGAATCTTTGGGATCTGATTTGAGCGCAGCACTTCCGGCATTTCCCGCATTCACAGGGTGTGATTTTAACCCGGCTTTTTTCGAAAAGGAAAAAACGACCATTTTCAATAATGCCTAAATCGAATGATTTCATCGAGTCTTTCATCCAAATGTCAAAATCATTAAAGAATAGAGACAATATTTTTGAGAAAATTCAAGAGTTTGTTTGCCATATGTATGGATTAAATCGTCTGAAAAAGGTCAATGAGGCAAGAGTAGTGTTGTTTGAAAAAACATATAAATTATTGGATACGGAGACATTCAAGTTACCAAAGAAAGGTATTGATGGCTCTTCTCTACCACCTTGCGAGTCAGAGCTATATCAGCAATTTTTAAGAGCATGCTATATTACTCAAATTTGGTCAAATGCACACTTGAAGGTTCCAACTTCTGATGATCCGGAAGATTATGGTTGGGAAGAAATTGACAATAAATATGATTTTACCTGGTTCTTTAGAAGTCAGTTACCAACATCGATTGATGAAATAACTATCCAGCCCGAAAAAGGTAACATTTTATTATCATATTAATGATATTATGCTAAAATACGCATTCTAATTTTTTTTTACAGATGATGACAATGGAAATATAACAGCAGACAGCTCTGACAGTGACTCGGACAATGAATCAGAGAGAGATAGTTGTGACTCAAGCCAGCGCGAAGCCGAAAATGATTAAATAACATTGTCATTCGAATTGTAATTTGTCATAATTTTTTTATAATAAATATTTTTTATCAAGTAACTAGTTAATTTATACTAAGCAAATTGATTATTGAAATATTGGAATATATCTAAAATTATATGATTATATAGTCTAAAAAATATTGATATAGATTATTTGTTTCATCTCAACACTCATATTGGAGTGCTATGCCGAATAATTAAAGAGACGTCATTTCCTCTCACACGAAAATTTGTGAGCTGATTTTAAATATAATATGGTGATGAATAAAAAAAATCAGCTAGCAATAAGTCGAGGGAAACCTGGTCAGCTGATGCTTTTAAATAGTCAATAAATGCTTCTGGCTAACTTCTACGTAACGACTTTCAAAGTATCAGCTGACGATTTTTCCACCGAGATACAGCCAGCTGACGTATATATTTATCAATTGTTACATATAAGCTATCATCTGGTAAATTTTTAACCGAGAGGATATCACTGAAAGTGAAGATTTTTTTCCCATGATCTAGCCATCAGCTGACGTACAATGCACTATGTTATAACCAGCTGACGTTTTTTTTATGTTGAGGTATTGGGTTAGCTATAACTTGATAAACTTTTAGCCGAGAGGAAATGAGTGAATTTATTTTTTTTTCTTCAAGCGTGGGGGGTTACAATTACTCATCCCCCCCACTGTGCCGCAGCTGACGGTCATAGGGCTTTATGATACTGTTGTCTGATGCGTATCGCCAATTATCTATCGAGAAGAAATAATTAACCAAATTTGCACCTGGCTCTTGGACTATTACTATACCCCTGTTAATATGAAATATTTTTTCTTAATTTATGTATGGACATCGTCTTATAGATTTTTAATATCGAAAAGACTCCTCACAAACAATAAGTTCTATTGGAATAAAGTAATGTGACCATATATTTTTTCAAGTCAAAACCGAAACGGTAATTTTTAGTTGTTACAGGGGGAGGAAGGTAAATACTATCTAGGGGGGCGCATGGCTTCGTGCCTTAAGGCAAATTGCTGGAACTTCCCGTAGCAATTTTTTTTTAAACATAAGATTAACATTTTTGAAAAAAAAATACTCCGAAAAAAATAGATTTTTGAGAAACTATACATTTTTGATAAAATTTTACTTTTTTTTGAAAAAAAAAAGACTTTTTGAAGAAAAATTAATTTTGAAATATTTTGAAAATTCTGAACTTTTTTCAAAGCAATCGTACTGCTTTTACTGCATAGAGACGAATTATCGAAGCGCGTAAGTCGTCTAATGGATAAACATTGGCACGGAACCCATAAAAATGTAAACAAAATTTATACTTATTATTAAAATCTCTATAAAATATCTTATAATTTGATGTGCATATGTCTAACTTTATTTAAGAATGCAATAAATATCCGTCAGCTTTGAAACTTATGAAAATTTGTTTAATTTTCTTCATAAATATTTAAGAATAATTAGCACTCAGGTATGCCGGCAATCAAGAAGTTCATTATCATAATTTTTATTAATTTTCGTAAAATTTAAAATATTTGTTCAAAATAATAAATATGAGCTTTTAACCCACCATTTTCATATAAGCATACTAGTTGTAACATAACATTTTAAGATATTTGATGGATAGTTGTAATTTTATCATCAAGTAAGAGCGAAGATTCAATATAGACCTATACTTTTTGAAAACCCGGGACAATCCGGGACAAATATTGCTTTGAGAAAAACCCGGGACACAAGGTGGAAACCCGAGACTGTCCGGGTGACCAAACCAGGACGTATCGTCATCTTGGAATAACATTAAAATATATAGAAAATCTTTTAGAATGCTTAGTTTTGTAATAATGCAAAGAGGGTTCATTCAATGAAAATGCATCATATCTGGATTAGTATTTGATTTGATATTCAAGTATTACCAAAAATTTGCTCATGGAATATGCGATGCATTTCGGATAAATATCGAAAAGATACTTGATTTTTTTATACAGTGACGGTACGAATAGTTAATCTATAGTTAAAGGGCGATATAAATTTGATTTTGGATAAATGTTTTCGCATGGTATTGTGCACCAGTTTACATCTACTGAATTTCTGCTAGAAAATGTTACTTCAAATACAATGATCATATGATTTAAATATGAAGATAAAAGAAAAACACATAATTAAATCCAGGAACCTGAATCAGGGGTCCCGGATTCGATTCCCCTTCGAGGAGCCTGTTGTCAAGCAGTAGTGACAACGGTTTTCACTTGGAAATATAGATAGTAATATGTTTCCAAGTGAAAACATCCCATGATGTGACATTGCTGCACCAATTAAAAGTCATCACTATTACAATAATCGTAATGATAAAATTCATCTCATAGAGATGAGACAACTGTTTGGGTTGCCATCTGTAATAAAAAAACAAACGTAGTTTGTAAGAAATTCATCACAACAGCTCATAGAACCCATGAGTTCTGATCGCTGTTCAAATAAATAAATAAAGAAAAATCCAGGAAAAAATAAATCATTCCGATATTGCTCTATAACAAAGTCATACATCGCCAACGGTGTTCTACATTGAGCCCACTACCATAAAAGATTGTTTTATTTGACTGAAACAAAAACATATACAGTTGAAGACATTTCATTTCATGTCGCAAACTACACTCTTTAAACCTGGCACCGCTATTTGTCATAGGTCAGTTGTACTAGCAAACGACTTGTGTCTTGAATCTGCTTTGTTATTCTGCCTTCGTTCCAAATTAAACGTGAAAGTGTTCCGTGTGATGAGTCGCAATACACATATGGACACAAAAATTAACGTTAATTTAAAACTGACATCAAAATGAAAATGAGATATGTAGCATGTACTTTTAAGCAACGGCAAATAATAAAAAAACGATTTCATTTGTTTAATAATGATTGGAAATCATTTATTACATTTTTATAACAGAGCAATAAGTAATCAATCAATTAGAATGCTAAAAACTTTTAAAATATGAGATCAAACTCGTGACTCATATTACCTTCCTTACAGTATGTTAAATAGACTAGAATCAAATTGTTGTATTATAAAAAAAGTAATTTTGAAATGTCCACATCAAGTAATTCAGAAATGGTAGTTGTACACTCCTTTACAATATTTATCAAATTTACCATCTTTGATAATGATGGAAAGTAACAAGAAAATTGTCACAATAATCACTAACTTTCGAAAAATAAGAAACTATAAAATGTAATGGTGGTATCTATGGTTATCGTTATTGCAATTTACATGAAAGCACAAAATTATTCCTGCTGTCAAGAATATTACTTTTCATTAGCATCAATATTACTTCTGTCTAAAATTTTTTTTTTTGCAAATACTGTAGTCAGTTATTATCGTCTTTGTATATATTATTTTATATTTTTTTTAAAAATATTTAAGATAAAAAAAAACAAACTAATACCAACTTTCTCAATTTTTTGCGAATGGGCCATTTTTTGCTGAGCCTTCTTAACGGTCTGAGAATCGCTTGAATAGTAGGATTTGTATGCTGGATTAATTTATTGTTGAAAGATGAACTTCTAATTTTAATCATTTCGTTGGCCGTAGAGATTTTCAAATCCTTATGTAGGCAAAAGTTCGAAATATACCAAGCTGCATTAGATATGCAGAATAATGTTCTGGCACCTTTGGATGATGTTTATGTTTGATTTACAAGAGCAACCCGATAGTTCAAATGAGTATTATGATAGTTTTGTACAGAAGTACCTTGTTATCAAAAGAGATTTCAGTTTTCACTTTCTCAAAATAATTTTGCTACTACCTATGGCGTAATATTTTCTCCAAAAACCTACAACACTTAAGTTTAATATGCCGCGATAATCGTCTGCAATTCTTTTTGTTCTATACCTTAAAAGAATTTCAAAATTAAACATTTAAATTAAGAACGCAAAATTCAGTGTTCACCGTTATATTTTAATGAATCTTTCACTATTCATTTTATTCCTGTCATGAAATTAATAAATATTAAATGTTATTGAAAATTATGCATGATGCTTGTTGCATAATTATTTTACTAATTTTTCTTGACAAATTCGAATCACATGACAAACTCCAATCAGGCTAACAAAATGTTAACTTAGCAGTAGGTCTAAGATATGTTGAAAGTAACATTAGAATTCGTGTTGCATTCTATTAAAATAATCTTTCAATTTATAATCATTCTATTGCTGTATATACTAAACTGTATTGGAAAATTTATAAAATTAAGTCTTTCTGGTGATTTATAACACTAGAAAGCCTAATTTTCGAGCCAAGTAAGCTGTGTGAATTTTCTATGATAATAAGTCGACATTTACCAGTCCCAAATAAACAAATATCCATTTTATAAAAGCCGTCTGGTTTTTTTGGCAATTCGCCCACGCCACTGCGCAATGGTCTTTCGAACCGGATACAGAGTTGCTCATTGTAGTTTCGGCAAATTTTCAAATTACAAAAGAGCTCGCTTTATCCAAAACGGCGATGTTAATTTAGAAAGCGTTCTCCGCACAATGGAGCATCACACTGATACATATAGATGACGTTTAAATCACTTTATTGTTTGAAAAAGCATTCGATAACATTTTTAACGTCTTATATTTGCAATTGAATTGGTTTTGCAATAAAACGTCTTTCGTTGCCCAAAGAATTTTGAATCGATGCCGATGTTATGACGTGAGATGATTCCGAAATGACGACCTTACACAAAAATTATTTGTATGTATAACACAAAGTATTCAGCCTTTTCAATTTTGATTGTGATAAGGTCGCATGTTAGGCGACCTTATCAGTTGAGCAACAAATATAATACTTATTTCACCGTTTTTTTCTTCGTGTATTCTAAATATTCATTGAATAATATTAATAATTTGGTAATTAACCATTTGAGATTTAAATTTTAGTTTTCAAAATGTATTAAACTAGTTGGTATTGGTATTTTGCCTTGAGGCAAAAATTCATTAATTTATAAGTGATTAAAAGTATTCCGAGTGGATTCATTACACATAATTGAAAACAAACGAACACGTTAAATCGGAGTATTTTCTAAAAGCAAATTTTCAAAAATCAATTTTTATAAATACCAGTTTCCATAGGACTTTAATGATTTCGTATGATCATTAAGACCAAGTACTCTATAGTTATACCAAGCAAATCGTCTGATTTTAATTTTCACAAATGTCAAAAATACTACTTATTTTCTCAAACTTTGATGAATTTTTAAAATAAAACTACTTGTCGTAAGGCCGTAATATTACAATAAGTTCTATAAGACTATGATATATACCGAACAGTATTTATAATAATAGTATAAGATATTAATTATTAATATCTTCCGAACAGTTTTTGATTTTTTGAAATCGATTTGGTAGTAGGAGTTTAAATGTGAAAGAAAAGTTTAACACTTTCTTTCAAATTACAAAGAAATCGTCTCACAAAACTGACAAACGATAGTCCTCATTAAGATACATCAAATGACTTTTAAATTTCTGAAATCGGTTCAGGCATTTCGAGAAAACGTCGATCAAAGGTCTAATTTTGACAAATGCCAAAAAAAACGATACTGATTCTTGCAAACTTTGAAGAATTTTTAAAATTTAACGACTTGTCGTAGGGCCGTAATATTTTAATATGATCTATAAGACTATGGTATCTACCGTCAAAAAAAATCATAAAAATCGTCGAAAAGAATATAATAACACTTTATTACAAGAAAACGGCCCGGCCGATCTTTACATAAAAACTAATCAGGTCAATTCCCGAACTGAATTTAATTTTTCGTTCAAATCATTCAAAATATATCAATTTGAATTAGCGTTCATAGTTGATGCGTTTTCTTCTGCAGATATTCAGGATTGAAAGACTATTTGTTTGGCAAAACTTCAGTATATCTCCATTCTTATTGAAAAGAGCAATAAATTTATAATAACAAAACAGTAAACAAATTGCGATAGGGCAAACGAACCATCAAATGACACAGTAATATCGCAATTTTGAACTTTAGAAAAAATCGTGAAAATACGTAATAAAAATCTTAACCTCAGTTACGGTTTCAAGTTTCATAAACACCTTTCCAATGAAATCCGTGTAATCATTAAATAAGAAACAAATTATTTGTATCATTTATAAAAAATATGTTGTTCTTTAATTGATTGTTGTTATTGTAATGCTACATGAGCACTAACTACTTTTTCTCGTCGACCAAAGCCAACGCGTGCTTAGAGATTATTGGACCGTGAAATCCGTTCATTGTACCATATAAATGGACAATTTAACAAACAATAACGCATAAAAGGTGTGCATTATTTACCAGTAACAGAAAAGTTAAAAAAGAAAAAACTCGCATTTATAAAACAATAGTTAGTAAAATTACTCACACAAAATTAAAAAATGTGACTATCATTATCAAGTTGAGAAACTTTTTGTTGGGAACGCAATGTTTCATGTATTATTTTTTCCACTTATGTCTACTTTCAACCCGGACTACCTTAATTTAACAACGTCGTAAAGACTTGGCGAATGAAATTAAATAAACTTACAAGTTCTTCAAATAAGCATCTCGTAAATTATGACTACTAGTTATTACCATTTGCTACTGTTATGATACCTGGTTACATTTAAATAATAGAAAAAATATAACTTTTAATTTATAAAGATTGCAAATGATAATGTATTGATATATTACATACTAGTACTTGATTAAATATAATTACATTATCTTATTAACTTCCCGTAGGGTAAGTTATAGTAATCGCAAAAAAATCGAAAATGAAAATTTTTATATATCTTTACGTTTCAGAGGTTTCTGAACATTTTGGCATACCTTAGAAAAAATGGATGTATGTGTGTGTGTGTGTGTGTGTGTGTGTGTGTGTGTATGTATGTATGTATGTGTGTGTATGTATGTGCGGATACAAATTTTCGTCGACGATTTCGGGAACACGGATCAACCGATTTGAATAATTCAAAAAACATTCGATTTTTACTGATAAGGAGACGTGCTGATTAGTTTTTGGCGAAGTTAGGTCTAGCCGTTCCGAAGATACGGGGCAAAAAGTGCCGAAAACGGTAACTCAGTTTTTAAGAGAACGGAGCGTCCGATTTGAATAATTCAAAAAACATTTTACTTGTATTGGCAAGATGAAGAATTGATCAAATTTTCATGAAGGCAGGTCTAGCGGTTTCGGAGATCTAATGAAAAAAGTAAAAAAAAATGCCATTCGGCGGTTAAAAATGATGATTAGACATATGCACATCAAATTATCAGATATTGTATAGAAATTTTAACAATAAGTATATTTTTTTTTACATTTCTATGGGTTCCGTACCAATGTTTATGCGTTAGACGGCGGCGCGGCACTTGCGCTGTGACAATTCGTCTCTATGCAGTTCAAGCAGTACGATTGCTTTGAAAAAAAGTTCAGAATTTCCAAAATATGTCAAAATGAAGAAAACATTTTTCTTTTCAAAAAAATAGTTTGTTTTCAAAAAAAAAATTTTCTTTAAAAAAAAAATTTTTTTTTTCAAATAAAATTTTTTTTTTCAAAAAAAAAGTGATTTTTTGTCATATTCCTAGTTTCTCAAAAATCTAATTTTTTCGAAGTAAATTTTTTTCAAAAATGTTAATCGTTTTTAAAAAAATAATAATTTTTAGTACGGGAAGTTCCAGCAATTTGCCTTAAGGCACGATGCCCTAATTGCCTTAAGACAGAATTCCACTTACAGCTAGTATATAAAAATGAATCGCAAAATGTGTTGGTAAGCGCATAACTCAACAACGGCTTGACCAATTTGGCCAATTCTTTTTTTTAAATGTTCGTTGAAGTCCAAGGATGGTTCTTACGGCGAGAAAAAATCGAATAATTGCCGGGAAATTCCTAAAAGCAGCCCTTTTCTTTTTCTCATACAAACGATTTCTAACTGAAACGTAGAATCAAATTGAGCTTTATTGCTATTATATCAAGTTCATATTAAATTACAAGTACTCACTGTAAAAAAGTGCCAAAAATGGTAATTCAGTATTTGAAGTAACGGAGCGCCCGAATTGAATGATTTAATTTGAATTGACAAAATGAAGAATTGATTAAATTTTTAGAAAGGCTGGTCTAGCGGTTTTGGAGATACGGAAAAAAATGTAAAAAATGATATTTAGCGGTCTAAAATGATCATTAGACATTATTATTAGATATTTTATAGAGATTTTAAACATGTGAACTAATTTTGTTACGATATAACAAACATGCATTTTGGTTCAACTTTTGAAATTTTCAAATTGAAAGTAAAACACGGCGAAGGGTGAATGGGTACAGCTAGTTTTCAAATAAAATTAGATATTTAATATCTAAATATAGATATGTACAAAAACTTAGCAATCAATTTTGTTTAAAATATATTGAATTCATCTTACTTCTATTTAATATTACAATACAGAACTAAAAGTAAATTCGCCTAAAAATCAAAATAAACGCAGAAGTAGATTTTGTTCATGGAAAAATAATTGAATAGCATTAAAAGTTATAAAATTTAATTTAACATATCACTTTTAAGGCGTTTATATTAATATTTTAGCTGATCGAATTAATAGCAAGTGCGCAACATAAATCAATGATAAAAATGAAAATTAGCTCTTCAATAACAATAATATTAGTAAAAATAATAAATAATATCGTCAGCTTACTTTTATAATGATTTAATGCAAACTATTATGATATGATATGATACCAATGTTCATTATTATTTATTTCCCTATATGTATCAGTTAAATTCAATACAAAGTAAATGCATCGCCGATTTCCTAGGAATCGCAATTGTTACGTGATTCATGTCCGCAGAATATTTGATTCCGGCTTTCGTCATAATTAACTCTAGATGTACAATTACTAAAAGTTCTAGACATAAAACTTTCTATTGTCTTCGATATGTATTTATTATAAATTAAATAATTGTAAACTGTCGAAATTATTTTTAGGTCTAATATGTAGCTGCCTTGCAAGTCATCAAACTTATGGCCAGCATTATGATCAGTCCGATTATTCATTCAGAGGATCCGTATCATATCCAGGTGAGCTTATTAAAACTAGATGTAGGTAGTATTGTGCAAGGCTAGCCGCATGAATTTCTCAATGTGTGTAAATAATCAACATAATCATTATTTACATGAAATTTAACCACTTATATAGATTTTTCAACTATCCATTTCGAAAATAAAGTTTACGCTTTTTCTAAAAAAATAATCATTGCGATTACCGATTGATATGTTTCAAACAAACTTATCATATATGTAATTGTATTGATATTAATTATAGTGAATGAAAATGTAATGAACCATATCATATGTAAAAATATATATATATATATATATATATATATATATATATATATATATATACTTTGTATAGATATTTTGTACGATCTCTCATACCAGGCAATTCTGCCTGCCTGAGATGTATGAAATTTATATGAAAATTCAAACAAAACAAAAAATGCAAGACATTGTTCAAAATTTATAAAAATGAGCTATAAGCTGAATTGCACAAAAAACCAACGCATGTATGTCCTAAAAGAGTAGCTCATTCTTATTTATCATACTGCATTTTCAAAATTCAACCACTTTTCATAGGCATTACAGAATTTTCGATCAGACCATAAACTCAATGATATGTTAAGTTTTATTCAAAACGTCAAAAAAATTGTTTTAACATTCAAAGTATATATAAAGAAACGGCTCGGCATATCTTTTCCAAAGACTTATGAGCACAATGATAAGTGTTATATTTGCCAAATGATTTTTGTCAAAAGGTTTAGACCAGTGTTTCCCAACGTGGAGCGCACGCCCCACCGGGGAGCAATTTATGAATTCAGGGGGGCAATTTGAAAATTTTGGTAATTTGAATGTAATGTAGAATAGTATCGGTAAAACATTTGCATAAAAAAATGCTTTTTGGAATTACCTAAGATGTCTCGGTTTGGCCGGGACGGTACTTCCCTGGCGCCGGAGTTATGTTCTTTATCCCGGATTGACCTTACTTTTTAAAAAGATTAGCTTGAATTTGAATTTTCCTCATTACTTTCTAATAAAATTACAACTATCCATCATAATCTGAAAACGATATATGCGATAAATTGCTTATATAAAACTAAACATTATGAAAGAGAATTTTGAAGAGAAGTTGCAAAATGCAATAATTCTCAGGGTTCAAATGGCACTTCACTGATTATTTTAAACTTCAATATTCGAATTTACGAAAATTACCAAAAAATTAGTTAAATCAAGTTTCTGACTGCTTGGCACAGGTGCTCTAAGATATGACTTGAAATATACACAAGAAAAGTGATATTTACTACTAAAGTTAATTGCGAAGTTTAACGCGAACAGAGTTTGATACAAGGCTTTAAAAGCGAAAAAATCGTAAATTTTTCTCACTGTTTTTTCTGAATCAATACAGACAGTGGTAAATATTACTATTACTACATATAAGTGAATTTCGTCTAGTTAGTTTTTTGTAGTCCATATGGCGAATATGACTTCTCCCGGATATAACTCCAACCGACTTTGACTCCGGTCGGATATGACATTGCCATGATATAACTCCGGCCCGATATGTGTCCGTCCGGATATAACTCCCCGATATAATTTCTTTTAATTACCTTGCACGGTCGATTTTCTTAATTAATAAAGATTTCAAATTTCGTGTATTTTTAGTTACGAGAAAAAATTGTATTTTTTTTAAATGTTTGGTAAAAAATAAATACACGTGATGTCTTACTTTACCCCTCCTCCCCCACGTGATTATTTGTCAAACCGCCCTCCCCCTAAAATCATCAATAAATTTCATCAAGTTAGTTTTTTGTAGCCCATGACTCCGCTCGGATATAACTCCAGCCGGATATGATTCCGCCCGGATATGACTCCGTACGAATATGTCTCCGCCCGAATATGTCTCAGCCCATCCGCATATGACTCCGGTCGGATATGACTCCGGTCGGATATGACTCCGGTCGGATATGACTCCGGTCGGATATGACTCCGGTCGGATATGACTCCGGTCGGATATGACTCCGGTCGGATATGACTCCGGTCGGATATGACTCCGGTCGGATATGACTCCGGTCGGATATGACTCCGGTCGGATATGACTCCGGTCGGATATGACTCCGGTCGGATATGACTCCGGTCGGATATAATTCCAGTCGGATATGACACCAGCCGGATATGACTTCAGCCGGATATGACTCCGGTCGGATATGATTTTGGTCGGATATGACTCCAGCCGGATGAAGTTATATCCGGATGAGGTTATATCCAACCGGAGTCATATCCGACCGGAGTCATATCCGACCGGAGTCATATCCGACCGGAGTCATATCCGACCGGAGTCATATCCGACCGGAGTCATATCCGACCGGAGTCATATCCGACCGAAGTCATATCCGACCGGAGTCATATCCGACCGGAGTCATATCCGGCTGGAGTCATATCCGAGCGGAGTCATATCCGGGCGGAGTCATATCCGGGCGGAGTTATATCCGGGCGGAGTTATATCCGGGCGGAGTCATATCCGACCGTAGTTATATCCGACCGGAGTCATATCCGACCGGAGTTATATCCGAACGGAGTCATATCCGACCGGAGTTATATCCGACCGGAGTCATATCCGGGCGGAGTTATATCCGGGCGGAGTTATATCCGGGCGGTGTCATATCCGGCTGAAGTTATATCCGGGCGGAGTCATATCCGGCTGAAGTTATATCCGACCGGAGTCATATCCGACCGGAGTCATATCCGACCGGAGTCATATCCGGCTGGAATCATATCCGGGCGGAGTCGTATCCGGGCGGAGTTATATCCGGGCGGAGTCATATCCGGCTGGAGTCATATCCGACTGGAGTCATATCCGAGCGGAGTCATATCCGAGCGGAGCAATATCCGGATGGAGTTATATCCGGGCGGAGTCATATCCGGATGAAGTTATATCCGACCGGAGTCATATCCGACCGGAGTCATATCCGACCGGAGTCATATCCGGGCGGAGTCATATCCGGCTGGAGTCATATCCGACCGGAATCATATCCGACCGGAGTCATATCCGGCTGAAATTATATCCGGCTGAAATTATATCCGACCGGAGTCATATCCGACCGGAGTCATATCCGACCGGAGTCATATCCAACCGGAGTCATATCCGACCGGAGTCATATCCGACCGGAGTCATATCCGACTGGAGTTATATCCGACCGGAGTCATATCCGGATGAAGTTATATCCGACCGGAGTCATATCCGACTGGAGTCATATCCGACTGGAGTTATATCCGACCGGAGTCATAACCGGATGAAGTTATATCCGGGCGGAGTTATATCCGGGCGGAGTCATATCCGACCGGAGTCATATCCGACCGGAGTCATATCCGACTGCAGTTATATCCGACCGGAGTCATATATCCGCCCGGATACGACTCCGCCCGGATATGATTCCAGCCGGATATGACTCCGCTCGGATATGACTCCGGCGGAATATGATTCCGGTCGGATATGACTCCGGTCAGATATGACTCCGGTCGGATATGACTCCGGTCGGATATGACTCCGGTCGGATATGACTCCGGTCGGATATGACTCCGGTCGGATATGACTCCGGTCGGATATGACTCCGGTCGGATATGACTCCGGTCGGATATGACTCCGGTCGGATATGACTCCGCCCGGATATGACTCCGCCCGGATATGACTCCAGCCGGATATGACTCCAGCCGGATATGACTCCAGCCGGATATGACTCCAGCCGGAAATAACTCCGGTCGGATATGACTCCGCCCGGATATAACTCCGCCCGGTGATGACTCCGCTCGGATATAACTCCACCCGGATATGACTCCGTCTGGATATGATTCCGTCCGGATATAACTCATCGGGATATGACTCGGCTCGGATATGACTCCGGTCGGATATGACTCCGCTCGGATATGACTCCAGTCGGACATGATCCGCTTCGTGTAAAAATTGGTGTAAAATAAATACACATGATATATGACTATACCCCTCCCTGATTTTATGATATTAAATTAGGTCAATATTTTTACTCACTGTCAGTAACTACAGATACTACAGATGGAATTAATTCAAAACGAACTAATTTTTATTGTATCCTTAAATAGTACAAGGTTTATTGGCACTAAGTGCGGCTCTTACTCTTATGTTCGTTTACTTCAAATGATTATTGAGGTTTGTTGAGGTAGTCTAGATGTAAAACACATTTGTGTTTGTGTATACACATATTGTATAGTAAGAAATTCAATTCAATTAGTTGAAAATACTTTGTTGATGGATCATGTAGTTTTCGTTTAGCGTTCGTTGACAGATGGAATATCAAAACAAGCATTTTAATCATAGTTTGCATTTTTATTTCTACAAAAGGAAAAACGATTCTCCCAAAGGTTAGGTGCTGTTTATGGTATCATAAAAGCCACAAAAGAAATTGGTTAGGAAAATGTCATTCTGGTGTTTTTTCACTCAATGCTGCTCTGATTGCCCAGTTAAAGTTTCGGACAACCCAATTAAAGAAATAATCGATTCGGCTAATAGAAACAATTTGACTTTGTTTAAAAATTATTGGGGTTTGGTCTAAAAAAAATTCCACATCCACCGAATATTCCTGATCACAAACCATCAGATTAAAACTCTTTAAATTTGAAAGAATTTTAAAAAAATATCGTGCCAAATTGTGCATAAGTCAGTTTTTGATAATAAAAACTAGAAGTTTTATAAACTTGGGACAATGATGCTTCTTGGAAGATAACAAAAGGTCATCGATCAAAATGGTATACAGAACAAAGTTTTTTTTTAATTCCACACAAAAATTGTCTTCGATTTTATAACAAAAATGCGCACTTATTTAGTTGCCAACTATAACTACCAATTTCTAATATTAATATTAATTATTATTAATAATAAAAATAAAATGCGTACTTAGTTGCCAACCTGATAACTACAAATTTCATTTCCAGTTAAAAGAAAAAAGATTTAGCAAAAAAGATATATAAAAAATAGATATAATTCCGTTCCTAGTTAAGAAAATATTAACTAGCTAAGCAGAAATAGCTTCATGAAAAAACTGAAACCAAAAGTAATCATAAGTACAAAAAATTGCTATAATTTATTTATAAAAAAGAAGTAGACTTGAAATAACACAACGTGGAGACTTAGGTTTAAAACTCAGTAATAAAATTAAATTAGTTTGAAGGTTCCGCTTTTATGGCTTATTCCGAAATTTTACTTATGATGTTTAATAACAATTTAATTGCGATTTCATCTTAAAAGTTAGCATTCATATTTTTTCAAGAACAAAAAAAATTGTATGGGGGGGGGGCATAACGTTTCTTTAAACCCTGAGGTGGGGCGGGGCCCAAAAAAGGTTGGGAATCACTGGTTTAGACAATAGATATAAAATCACACACCCACACTTTTTCCAAATTTAGTTTTGAACAATTGAGAATGGCTTGCAACATCGAGAAAACAAAATTAGCAATTCGCTTTTTCTAGTAAAAATTTCTCCTTTAAGAAATTAAGAATTACTAAAATATATCAGTAATATCAATGACTTATATAGATAAAAAATTCTATATCTAACACAGAGTTTAAATGGAATTTCGAATTTGGAATAATTCCATCTGGTATTATTATATTATTATTATTATATTATTTTAAAAACTGCTGATAAATAGGAAACAATTCGGCCAGAAACAAGTGTAGTTAAGTTCATATAGTTTAAAAAATGGTTAAATGTTGAAGAAAAATGCAATTGATACCATTACTTGATCAATCAATATTGACAGAAATTGAGATTAATGAAATAGATTTTGGTGTTATTCATAATGCTGATAAACACGAGTATCCGAGTATCCATACTGTTAATGTTAGATCTTCAATATAGAGAAACATCTAGAAAATGACGAGCTACATGTTTTCCCAATGTCACAAGACACAAAAAGAATACATTATGTCATATTCCTTATCTATGGCATAAGTAGTCAGCTAGTTGCAATTTTGTGGCTCATCAGAGTCATAACTTGATTTTATTTTATGTAATTTTGAACCATTGTTTTCTAAAACAAAACGACCGATAAACTGCTCCAAGAATATATCAATCTTTTCTTACAATCCCTTTTTTTGCAAGTAATTTAATTATAAGTTATTCAATATATTTTAGTAACATTAAATATTACAAATCAATATTTAACTTCCCGAAGGAGAAGTTTATGTTTTCATCAAAAAATCCGAATCGCTAATTTTATGTTTTCTCGACGTTTCGAGCCATTTTGAATCGAATGAGACCAAATTTGGAAAAAGTATGTGTGTGTGTGTGTGTGTGTGTGTGTGTGTATGTGTGTGTGTGTGTGTGAACAGATTTTTTGCCGTAAATCGACGTTTTCTCCAAAACGGTTGGACCGATTTCAATAATTTAAAAGCCATTTGATGTATCTCGATGAGGACTATCGTCTCTGAGTTTTGTGCGGCGATCGGCCGGGCCGTTTCTTTGTAAATTGCAGAAAAGTGAAAAATTTTTCGTCCACGTTTTAGCCCGCAATTCTGAATCGATTCTGAAAATTCAAAAACCGTTCGATAGATATTGGTTGGAAATCGTGCTGATTAGTTTTTGGTAAAGATCGGCCGGGCCGTTTTCTTGTAATAAAGTTTTTTAAAAAAAAATTTTGGCGATTTTTATGATTATTTTTTTGACGAAAGATACCATAGTTTTCTAGGTCATACTAAAATATTACGGCCCTACGACAACTGGTTCAGCTTTAAAAATTCGTCAAAGTTTGCAAAAATCAGTATGGACTTTTTGGCATTTGTCAAAATTAGACTTTTGATCGACGTTTTCTCAAAAACGCCTGAACCGATTTTAGAAATTTAAAAGCCATTTGATGTATTTCGGTGAGGACTATCGTTTGTCAGTTTTGTGCAACGATCTGCCAAGCCGTTTCTTCGTAATTTGAAAAAAAGTGTTGAACTTTTCGTCCACATTTAAGCTCATTCTACCGAACCGATTTTAAAAAATCAAAAACTGTTCGAAAGATATTAGTTGGGAATGATGCTGATTAATTTTAGGTGAAAATCTACCGAGCCGTTTTCTTGTAATTAACTGTTGAAAAAAAGTGTTAAATTTTCGTCCACATTTAAGCTCATCCTACCGAACCGATTTTAAAAAATCCAAAACTGTTCGAAAGATATCATTTGGGAATGATGCTGATTAATTTTAGGTGAAAATCTACCGAGCCGTTTTCTTGTAATTAACTGTTGAAAAAAAGTGTTAAATTTTCGTCCACATTTAAGCTCATCCTACCGAACCGATTTTGAAAAATCAAAAACTGTTCGAAAGATATCAATAGGGAATGATGCTGATTAATTTTAGGTGAGAATCTACCGAGCCGTTTTCTTGTAATTAACTGTTGAAAAAAAGTGTTAAATTTTCGTCCACATTTAAGCTCATCCTACCGAACCGATTTTGAAATATCAAAAACTGTTCGAAAGATATCATTTGGGAATGATGCTGATTAATTTTAGGTGAAAATCTACCGAGCCGTTTTCTTGTAATTTACTGTTGAAAAAAAGTGTTAAATTTTCGTCCACATTTAAGCTCATCCTACCGAACCGATTTTAAAAAATCAAAAACTGTTCGAAAGATATCATTTGGGAATGATGCTGATTAATTTTAGGTGAAAATCTACCGAGCCGTTTTCTTTTAATTAACTGTTGAAAAAAAGTGTTAAATTTTCGTCCACATTTAAGCTCATCCTACCGAACCGATTTTAAAAAATCAAAAACTGTTCGAAAGATATCATTTGGGAATGATGCTGATTAATTTTAGGTGAAAATCTACCGAGCCGTTTTCTTTTAATTAACCGTTGAAAAAAAGTGTTAAATTTTCGTCCACATTTAAGCTCATCCTACCGAACCGATTTTGAAAAATCAAAAACTGTTCGAAAGATATTAGTTGGGAATGGTACTGATTAATTTTAGGTGAAAATCTACCGAGCCGTTTTCTTGTAATTAACTGTTAAAAAAAAATTTAAGCCGTTTTTCATGGAACTTTTTTTGGCGATATACATCATGGTGTTATAGAACTTACTGTAATATTACGGCCTTACAACAAGTAGTTTAATTTTGAAAATTCGTCAAACTTTGCTAAAATTATTATCGTTTTTTTTAAAGTAGGATTGATGAAGTATATTATTTACACATTTTTTTGATGAAGTCGATTATTTACACATATCGGGAAGTTCATGTAATTTGCCTCAAGGCTAAATACCAAACCAACTAGTTACATTAAGTAATGGAACATGAGAATGAAGTGTCAAAGTGCTCAAAGTAGTTCATTTCAAATGAGTTACATCTACTCAGTAGTTGACATGTATAATTAAATTAGTATTGTAACACAAATTATGAAAAGACTCAGTCATATAATTAAAACACAGTTGTTCCATTGCAGCGATTTCGAAGATTTGGGGATCATCGAACGGCGTTCGGTTTTTCTCCGATATATTCCCCAATAGACATGCCTCAGTGGGCTAATCAAGAATTTCCTGACCATGTTTTCAATACAAAATCTGATATGAAGGAAAATAGAGTACTTACCGGGTCTGGCAGATTTCAGCGAATGACGAATCCTGGCTCGCGTAAAGATATTATGCATTACGTTGACAACCAATTTGGTATTGACCAAATGTTTGAAGATGGTGGACCACCTAAAATAGAATTCAGGTAAAAATTTAAACACATTGATAAAAAAATAATGTTAAACATATCTGGATAACTCCAGTTTTCTTTTTATTTAATTATATTCGGTTTTAAATTTGATTGATACGCGCAACAATACCTTTTTTGGATTTAGCATTATGACTTGATGTATGTGTAAATTCTCTGTTTCACAGCTTACGGTTTTCAAAATGTTATGACAACTGCAGTGGCAATTCTCGGTTAATGTTTTATTTTACATGGAATAACATTAAGCAGTTCAAAATAATAGCTTCTATTTTGGCGTTGCACTTATATACAATACACAATACACGTGAGATTGCGAAAATGTTGTTTTGACATTTGTGCCATTTGATAGATATGGCAGTTGAACGATCAAATATGCGCCATAGGCACATGTTCTGGGGTGCCAACTCATTGAGAGCATGCGAACCAACATTAAAAAACATAACCTGTCAAAAATTAAAATTAGAAAGATGCACCGAGGCCATAGATAAATAAGCATAAAGATGTACCAAGGCATCTAAATAAAAGTAGATCGAGAAATCCAAATCTTTAACATTTTTTAATTATTATTGAATTTCCAATAATTTAATTTATTGCATATCGTGATTATTATTGAATGAAATGTATTAAATATTCATATAATATTTATATATTGCATTCTTTAGATTTATGTTTATTCGTCGTTGAAACATATATTATTGAAATGTTTATTTGCCGATAAATAGTCAAAATAAAAAGCAATCAATAATTAACTATTATTATTACTTACGTTTCGACACTGTATGTGTGTCATCATTCAAAATATAAAAAATGTATCAATGCATACCAAACCATCAGGAACAAACACAAATATACATTTGATACACATATAAATAAATAAATAAAATAGTGCTGCATGGCATCGTGCCTTGAGGCAATTTGCTGAACATCCCGTACCGAATTAAAATTTTGAAAATTTGAGCTATTTTCGATGTTCAAAATTTTTTTCCAAAATCTTTTTGTCAACATGTGCACAAACAGAAAGTTTTTTGAATCATCCAAATCGAATGCTTATTTCTTTCAAAATCTGCCATTTTTGCACATTTTCCTCCGTAACTCCGAAACGGCTGGATAAACCATTAAAACAGACCATAGGTGAATAAACCATTAAAACAGACTGGACCTGTCTTCGGCATGCCAATGAAAAAAAAATTTTTTTGCACATTTTGCTCCGTATCTCTGAAACGGCTGGACCGACTGATGCCAAAAACTAATCAGCACATCTCCCTATCAATAGGAATCAAATGTTTTTTTAACCATTCAAGTCGGTTGATCCGTACGCTCGAAAACGTGGACGAAAAATTGTATTCATACGTACATACACACACACACATGACGATTTTTTCTGAAGTATGCCATAATGTTCAGAAAACTTAAAAACGTGAACAAATGCAAAAAAAAAATAATTTCGATATTACGGGAATTTAATAAATATATATATTATATATATATATATATATATATATACTATTTTGGGTTTATTTTAGAGTATTGCCAGAAACAAAAACTTCCGACGAAATAATAATTCATAACCGAGCTCTAAGCAGTTCTGGGGAAGAAGAAAAATTTTCTTCTTCTGAAGAAAGTACAGAAAGTGGCAGGTACAAAACATAAAAAATATAAATATATTCAAATTGAATACTATTTTAATTTTTTTAAAGGTACTTAAGTGGTTCTGCATTAAATGCAATTTCTGAAACTCTTGGAGCAATAAACACGGTTGGTCGATATTTGGTGAACATGACAAGGCATGACAGAAAAGATATTAGCCAGGAACAAGACATACAAGAAGATGTTCCTGGTGCTCTTCTAACAATAAGCAAAAATGTTTTGGGTAATTTATTTATATGAATAAAATCTACATGATACGTATTTCTATAATGCGGAATTAATGGTAAACTAACAACGTAGTGTATACACTTAGTGAAACGCGTGTTTGCTAACTAAATATTTTCCGTTATTGTATCGAATATTAAAGTAATGTTGTTTTATCTTAAACATTTTCTTTTTATCATATAATTTTGCAGGTAGAAATGTCACTGAATCAATAGCACCATTTGTGCGCGGCGAATCTCCCTCGAATATTAACTTCATAACAGGTTCGGCTAAACAACGTCCTGGTGGCAAGGTTACAAATTCCGATATCAATGCTCGTGCGTGCACAACACCAGCGGGAGGTCGCGGTAGATGCGATGATCTTAGCAACTGCCCGAGACTACTTTTGGACCTTGCTGCGCTTCGGCAAAGTTTGTGCTTCAAAAGCTTATTCGTACCTGGTGTCTGTTGTCCTGTAGATGACAGTAATAATCAGGTATGAACTAAATTTTTGAATTTATCAACGTAAATATTACATATCACATTCCTTTCTGCATTTCAGACATTACATTAATAATTTTAAATACAATTTAGTTTCAAATCTGTTTTCTATTCTTGCAGCAGAATGGTGATTTGCAATTAACAGTGTTGACGACGCAAAAACCGACTCGCCTAACAGCCAGGCCTCCAGTAGTGCTAACTACAACTTCTCGACCCATAACTTCCACCAGAAGACCTAAAACAACAACAACCGCATCGACTACGACGGAAGATAGTTCTTTGGAATCTGAAAATCCAATTGATGAACCATTGAATCAGCTCATTGTTAATCCAGATGGTAAGTATATTGATAGAAACAGCAAGCATTGCATTAAAATAAGCTAACCTGTGCTAAGACATACATACTCAAATTGACCTAATCATTTTTACCAGAGTGCGGCGAAACTGAAGATGAAAGTGGTCGTGTTGTTGGTGGACAAGAAGCCCGATCTGGAAGCTGGCCCTGGATGGCTGCCATATTCCTTCATGGACCCAAACGCACAGAATTTTGGTGCGGTGGTTCACTCATTGGAACAAAATATATCTTAACTGCTGCGCATTGTACTAGAGACTCGAGGCAAAAGCCGTGAGTAAATAATATTTTTTATGTAGTGATTAAATAGCAAAAGATTACATGTTTACGATAATTTTTTGTATGAATTATTTAATCATTTATGACATTAAAATTACATGAATTTATAAACAAATTAAGGTGCGAAATGAGTCACATAATTGTTTTTTCCTGGGTTTCATATCTCTGATTAAATGATTGACATAAAAAAGCACAATAAAAATTATTTTATTTTGACTAGATAGAATAAATAAATTCCCAAAAATTAATTACAATTTATTACCTAATAATAGTTTTGCAGCAAGGCAATTTACAGTACGTCTTGGAGATATAGACTTAGAAGATGATGAAGAGCCTAGCAGTCCCGCAACATATCGGGTGAAAGAAGTACGAGCTCATCAGCGCTTTTCTAGAGCTGGATTCTATAATGATATTGCAATTTTAGTACTCGACAGCCAAGTGAGAAAATCCAGATATATTATTCCTCTTTGCTTGCCGCCTAGGTAAGTTTAATGCTGGCGTTTTGAAGTTAAAATTTGATTGACTAATATAAGAAAATACTATAACTCCGATATCTAAGAAAAACTACGATTCTTTACAATTATCAATTCATTTAGAATAAAATTATTTTATTCAAACTTATTTAATTTAATTGATTTCGTATTAGGCGTCCTTTGTCTCTTTCACAAAAACAGCTTCCGTGATAACAATTTATGTCATATTCTTTACTTATTATGTATTTTTAAGTTCTAACATGTTCCCCAGACAAGATGCTCAAGCTCGTGACCGTTTGGCTGGACGAAGGGCAACCGTGGTCGGCTGGGGTACTACATACTATGGTGGGAAAGAAAGCACAAGGCAGCGCCAAGCGCTTTTACCCGTTTGGAGAAACAGTGATTGTGATCGCGCTTACTTCCAACCTATAACTGAAAATTTTGTTTGTGCTGGGTACTCAGAAGGTGGTGTTGATGCCTGTCAGGTAATAAATAAGCTATGAAAATTACAACTTTATAAAATTGTGAAATATTGTTGCATTTTTACGATTAGATCAAATATTAAAATAGTCGCGTTGTAATGAGAAGCTTTATTAAAACCCATAAACATATTTCACTGCCACTAGATGCTAAAATAAAAAAAAGATTAATTCATAAGAAATAAACAATTTTGTTAAATTATAAAATATTTTAAAAATATTTGCATAATGAATTTTTAAACAATTTTTTTAGATTTCGAAATAATTTTAAAATGATTACACGATTTGTGATTATTTTTTCAATAATTATACTTCACGCTGTTTAAATATTTTACAATAAAAAAACAAATTGCGCCATTTCCGAATCTGGAATTACTGGAAAGTAACCTTAACCGTAACATACTAAAAAGCAGTGAAAACAAAATGGGTACATGTATCGAATTTAAGTGTCATTATTATGAGATAGTTTTGAAAATTTAACAATATAATTAATTTTTTCTCCAGGGCGACAGTGGTGGGCCACTGATGATGCGATGGGGAAGTCGATGGACGCAAATCGGAGTCGTCTCCTTCGGAAACAAATGCGGCGAACCAGGATATCCGGGAGTGTACACCAGAGTTTCACAGTACTTGAATTGGATACGTAATAACACAATTGATTGAAATAGTTATTGAATGCTATGGCATTCTGGAACCAAATTATTTATGAACAAAAATGCTTAGAAATTATAAATATTTTGAATACTTTTCTGCAAATTCTTGAATTTAATTTATTGGAAACATAACGGAAACTTCGATAATTCAAAATGCTTTATTGAGTTAGTGCAAATAAACTGATTTTTTTTTAACAAGTATGCACGAAGAATTGATTGACAAGTTTTGATCATTATTGTATGTAACAATTTTTAGATAAATACCATTCCATACACTCATTGAACAAATAAATAATATACGATACGCCATTTTAAATATTTCTATGTAGATTTTAATACTAAACAAACTATGTTAACAGACACAAAACATAATTCATAGATTAATAATTATAGTACTGAAATAATACCGTTTCATATTTTGAAAAATTCATTGGCCAAAATGAACTCAAGATAATTGGAGCAATTAAAGATATGCTGGTTTTCTAGTGATGAATCATACGTATAATAATATTTACATTTATCTATTCATACATATGTTTTTAGAGATCATTAATATATTGTGATAAAGATATTTAAGCTAAATTAATTTAAATGTTTTAAGAAAATTGAAATAAACTAATTTTAGTAAAATTTAAATATAGAATTATCATAATAATATTTATACTTATAAATAAGTAATTATAAATGTGAATGGAATAAATGTATAATGTAAGTGGAAATTTATACTCATGTTGATATTTTCCAAATTTTATATAAAGCAGTGTATATATACCTTTATAGAATTTAATAACAATTTATATATAAATGTACATTTTTGTAATAAATTATTTGTTTATGTTACATTTCTATATTTAAAAATAAAATTTTCAACAATAAATTTTCAGTATGAATGAAAATAACCAAAACCACGATTACATGAATTATTATTCTTCTTGTTATCTGCTATTATTATGCAATTTCTAAAAATTCAAGGATATGTTCATGTTGGTGGTCAACATAAATTTTCTCCTGGCTGAATTGTTCTTGTGTTAAAGTAGAAAATAGTTAATTTATATTTTTAAAAAGTTGTTAAAACTTTTAAACATGATGAATTTAAAAAAAATTAATAATAAAAAACATTTATCAATTTTGCAATATGAATAATGTTGAAATATTGAAAAGATTTTAATTTTCGCACTATTTAAATTATAAGCCCGCTGGTTAAAACCATTTGAGTTAATATGATATGTAACTTCAAAACTGCTGTAATGACTTAATTACAACCAATGGGTTTGCAAACACAAATTTAGTATTTGTTCGAAATCGATCCTAAACGCATATATGTGTAAAAATACATAAAGCAATGAAAATTTTGGAAACTTCATGATAAATTCAAGGTATTTTCAGAACTTTTATGTCGGCACATAAATCCGAAAACAAAACATTTGGGAATATTGCTGAAATCTTGAATAAATAATATTTAAATTCATTTATCAAAAATGTATTAAAATGAAGTAAATAACAAAACTATCTTACTCTACATTAATATGCATATACATGCAAGCATATATTTATGTGTGTGTGTGTGCGTGTGTGTGTATATGTTCAAAACATATACACTGTGTGCATATCTTTTAATACATATATGAAGGATAAAACATATTCAAAATTAATTTAAACAAATTTACAATTTATAATTAGCCGAGGTTCAATTATTTATCCAATAAATTAATTAAATATTTACAATTTTGAATGAAATTATGTACATATTCTTGTAAGGGATTATGTGATCCATTTTTATATTAATAAGATTACTTTTAAAATTAAATAAATATTAGCAATTTTTTATCTTAATATAAGAAATGTAAAAAAATACATCTAAACTTACCACCAGCTGAGCAAAATATATGATAAAAAGTATTGTCTGCTTCATGAAATAATACTAAATGGAATTTAAAGAAACTCCATTTCTCTTTCAATACCCACAAATTTAAGCTGTTCTGTTGGTCCATATCTATAGTCAAAAAATAATTCTTCACCAGGTTGAATTGCTCGTTTAGCAAATATCCCAATACGATGATCACCATTGACCATCATTACCTAAAATTAATTCATGATCCTAATTGTCACAGAATTTTTATTGAAGTATTGCATGTTACCTAACCTAACATACCTTTGCATAGCAATTAGGGTTTATAGAATGATTTGCAAATCTTATTTTGTTTCCTTTTCTTGTAGCATCTACCACAAAATCTAAAAAAAAAAAAATGTATATCAAAAGGTATCCTCCGTTATATAACACATGCTTGGTAGAAAATTCTTATGACATGGCATATGAGTTTGATTTATTATTTGACTCATGTATTGAATATCAATAATTTTAAGAATCAAATTATTATAAAATAATAAGTTTATAATAATAAATAAAGAAATAATAAAAACTTCACTTAGTTAAGTTTACCATTATTTAAATTAAATAAGAAACTGCACATATATTTATCATAAACTTTTCCTCTACGGTCAGCCTCATCTTGAGAAATTATTTCACCACAGTACTCAGAGATAAACTCATTCTTTTGAGCACTTTCTTTCAAGAAAATTCCCCAGCCGGCTACATCTGATGGTGCCATTAGTAAATGTTTATCTGAATGGAATAAATAAGTAATACAATTATACTACTGATGAAATTTAAAAGTATTATAATAATAAATGTAATACAAATACTATTAAATTTAAGTGAATAATGAAAATCTGACTAAGTTGAGTCTATTAAAAAGAAAAGATAATGCAAAAAACTTACGTAATCCCCTCTGCACACTAACATTTTTACATGTAATCCTAGTTAAATTAAACTGATCAGCACCACATGTTTGACAAAGATCGGGATCACATTCACGCACAGCCAAATAACAAGGGCATTGCTTTGTATTACACTGTGCTTTACATCGACATCCTGGAAAACGATTCTGGCCTACAACAACAATGAAGTTATAGTATTTAGAAAAATTAATATGCTATTATGCAAAAAATAATTAAATAACAAATACTTATACTATTCATTACTTCACATTTAGTTAAAAACAATATTTTTCAAAGAAATATCACATTCTCCAGTACATAAATAACCAAAGCAAGAATATAAAAAGCATCTAAAAGCTAGTAAACTTACAATCAGAGCTGCATTGACAAAACTTTTCACAGAAATTCTGAGCTCCAATACAAGGACAATTACTATCACACGGTTTGTTAGGATGATCACAAGGTGAAAAGTTATAAACGTGATTTGAAGAAGAATCTTTTTTTAATTGAATTTTCCGACAATGAACAGACCTATAATTTAAAAATAATTCTATATTATTGAATACACACACTTATATAAATATACATTATGATATTTTTAATTATTCTGAAATACCATAATCTATGCTTCTTCTTCTTCTTCCTTGGTGGTGTGAAGTCTCTAATAGCTTCCAAAGTCGGAATATCTTCTGCTTCTTTTTGTGAAAAGTAATAAACCTTTTAAAAAGAAGGCTTTAAAGATATTGTTCATAATAATTAAAATGTTCATCAATCAATTACCTGTTGGCAAGTTTTTGTCAGCATTATTTGTGCAATAGCACAATAATTTTTTAGTAGAACTTTATGCAAACTACGGAAAAGTGATTGATCTGCCCCAGTCCATTCAATATCAGTGCGACCTTGCAAACCTATAAAGTGTGGTTTATTAGTAAAAAAAAATCTTTCATCATATTGCATCAAGATTTAAACATATTATTGACATACTTGACATTGGCAATGGTGCTAATGCAGTTTGCTCATTAGATAAATTCTGTCCATTCACATTCTGGAAATCTACAAAGCAGTAATCAATCAAAGTGAGTATTACAATAATATAAAATATTTCTAAAATAGAAAGTTTAAAACTTAAAAACAAACTTTGTATAACAGTAAAGAATAACCACTTTGAGGTTATAAATAAAAACACACCGATTTGATTCAATAATGGTTGTTTTAATAAAAGGTTAAATTAAATTTCACATTACAGTGAAAAATATATTGAACATAAGTTCACTGTCTTTAATGTCAATTACAACTAAAAAAATTACCTCTGCTAAAGCGACTGCTATCATTGCTGTCTTCTGAACTAGCTTCATTGCCTGAGTCTTGCGGTAGCTTTTCTTTGGCTAGTTCTTTTTGCTTGTCACTATTGATCTTTATATCAGCTTCTATTTTTTCTCGCATACCATCCTTTAAATTATTTTAAAATAAATTGTAGGTCATTATTTGTGAGTTAGAAGAAAAAAACAAACATGCAATTTAATTATTGCAAAAACAAGATATAAAAATAAGGCTTCTATGTTTCTTTATCAATATTTATTTCAAAATTTTATATTGTTATTAACTTACCAACAGCATGTAACAGTGTTCACTGCAAGGTTCTGTAAAAGGTTTCAGATCTGCAAATTTTCGCTTTTGTAAATTGGGAACAGGATGACAAGCTTGTAATCCTGTAATACAGTTGAATATTATAATTTATCACCAGTACATGAAGCTTATTAATTCAGGTTTGAAAATATTATAATTATCAGTAAAATATATGTTTAAATTTTATTTTGATGAGGTTTGCAGAAAATATCTCACCTGCAAATTGACCACCTTTGATGCAAAGAATGGGTGCATTAAAGGAAAACAACATTATAAAAAATCATACCATTACTAAATTGGGTTCATGTACATTCACATGTATTTATACATACATCATATGTACATATTTGTTATTATATGTATATATATTTTACTATATAAAATTTCAAATAAAAAAATATATTTACTTACGATGAAGAAAACAATCGTATTTAAAGCATCTTCTACAGAATAATGTATGGAAAGAATGCAATGTTTGCTCTCGCGGAACATTTTCAGCCCGAATCCCATCAATGTTTGGTGTACATTCAGGAGGATTTGCATCTGGGTCAACTTGTTCTGTTAGTTCTATATACCTATAATAATATTAAACACAAATTTGTAATATTATAAGAGCAAATCCTTGAAATTTATATATATATATATATATATATATATATATATATATATATATATGATAATAAATAATAAATTTACCATCCAAAAAAAAAATATCAATTTACAAAATAAAATAATAATATATTTATGTAGTAAATGAAAACATACTTTTCTTTTAGTTCTTCTGCAGTTCCTTTATCAGGAAACTGACTGCTGATTGCTTGAAATATCATAAAATTTGGAAATGGTTTCACTGATTTTTCTTCATTTTTAATTTCATTCTCTGGTTCATCTACAATTTCAATAATTTCAACATCTTCATCCTCTGTTTTTATTCGATTTTCGACAGAGCTTCGTCTGTAACAAAAATATTGTGTTAAAATATTAATTTTCTATTGACAAATATAAGTAATATATCAACATAAAATCAAAAGTACCTTATTTCATCATTAGATTCCTTTTTGTGTTCTTCGTCATTTGGTTTAGATTCATCATTTGAAGTATCAGAAAGTTTATTTTTTTCTTCGATTATAACATTAGTAGATTTTATCTTATCTTTGGAATCCTTTGAATGCCTTAATTCCCTTCCAGACTCCACTTTTGAATCATCTTTGTTCAGAATTGTATAAGTCATCAAAGCCTGAACTAACTCAACAAAGATTGAATCATCAATAAAACCTCCTTCTTTATCACCTGCAGGATGCAAAACATGTACATGAGTTACACGAAAAAAATATTAATAATGTGTTCATATAATTCACAATATATCATCTAATAAAATAAATATGAAAAACAAATAAAATTACAGAAATAGAAGTCTTACGAGTTCTCAGTTTTTTTTATTTAGATTATTATAGTACTTCTAAACTGTAAAAATAATTACTAACCATGTACTTTTCCATCATAATTTTTGATCAATTCTTCAATGAAAGTTCCATCTTGGTCTAAAACTTCATCTCCCATATATGGAATATTGTGGAGAACAGTTTCATCTTCAACCATAAAATTCTGTTGTGTGGGTGCCCAAGTGTACATAGTTGGGATTGGTGTTACAGCTGATATCACTCTAATAAATGTTGATTGAGTTTCGCCTATTTTAAATATAATTTTATAAGATTATTATTTATTCATTCACAAATATTTCGAATGAATTTCACACTAAATAAATTTCTAATATATT
The DNA here is from genome assembly GCF_003426905.1 of Ctenocephalides felis. Lineage (NCBI taxonomy): Eukaryota > Metazoa > Arthropoda > Insecta > Siphonaptera > Pulicidae > Ctenocephalides > Ctenocephalides felis. The sequence goes on along the minus strand of NW_020539725.1, from coordinate 32,317,379 downwards.
GTATTATCAATAATTCACAATTAATTAACATAATTTTTACAAAATTCAAGCAGTGGCCAATATTCAACTATAAGATACAAATCATGTTTAATATTTTATTAAGAGTACTTTAAATCAATCTAAAGATACTCAATTAAAAACAGTGTCTGGAGTTAAAATTAGAAATTGTCAAATATATTGAAGACATACCATCCAAACTGACTACTTCTGCCTTTTTCATGCAAGATACATGATTTGGTTGTGGCTCCTCAACCTTCCAAACAGCTGGACTAGACGTCCATCTTCTTTCTTCTTCCAGCAGTATATCAACGGATCGATTTCTAAATGTTATAAAAAATATAAACATTATCTTAGCTAGTAATTTGTCAAAAGCAATTATGTATTAATGAATAAATATTTGTAGTTTGTATAAATATATCTGAATATCTGAGTATATTGTATTTGCAAAACACAAGTTAGCAAAAATTTATAAAGTTAATATACAAAATAAATATAATCAGTTACAAATAACTAATGTTCAGTTACAACCTACAACCCCACAATACATATATATATATATATAAATATATATAAATTTTACTGAACTCATTTGGGCAAATATACATTTAAAGAGATTCTTTATACAAGTCTTGATTTACCTATTCTGATTCCAAGCAATTTTAACCTCATCTGCACGTTTGTGTCGCTTAATTTGGCGAATTCGCATATATTCCGATTTTACTCGTTTTTTCCATTCTGCAGACACTTTAACTTTACTCATGATTGAACCAAATAATAATATATTTATTCTCTATTGTGCTAGTTATATTATTGCATATGCATTTTGTGCCAAAAGTCAACAACTGTTTCACTGTTTTCTTATATATGTGTGGTTATGAACAAAGATGTCAAAACATTTCATTTTTTAAGGTTGGTTTACGCGGTTTGTGCATGAAAATTTGCCATGGAAACTGGCGGGAACCGTCGTTTACCCGCCATAAATTGAAGCTTGGACCATGGACTATACATAACATGGATTGAAATGATTTGAAAGGTTTTGAAAGATTTGAAATGATTTGAAGGTTTGATTTGAAAATTTGTTGTCCGAAACAAGTTGGGTGCATGGCATCGTTAAGGCAAATTCCTGGAACTCTAGACAATATAATAATATAATAAATATTGGCTAGAACTCCCCATACTGTAATTAAAAATCTTGGTACAGAACCCAAAAACATTTACACAAAATGTGTACACGTTATTAAAATGTCTATAAAATATCTTATATTTTGATGTACATATGTGCAATAAACATTTCTGACCGCCAAATGCCATTTTTTTAACTTATTTTTATTGAGAGTTCATAACCGCCGGACCTGCTTTCCCAAAAATGTTATCAGTTTTTCATCTTGTCAATACAAGTAAAATGTTTTTTGAATTATTAAAATCGGACGTTCCGTTCTCTTAAAAACTGAGTTACCGTTTTTGGCACATTTTGCCCCGTATCTTCGGAACGGATAGACCTGCCTTTGCCAAAAACTAATGAGCACGTCTCCTTATCAATACCAATCGAATGTTTTTTGAATTATTCAAATCGGTTGATCGGTGTTCCCGAAATCGTCGACGAAAATTTGTTTCCGCACACACACACATACATCTATTTTTTCTAAGGTAGGCCAAAATATTCAGAAACCTTTGAAACGTAAAGATATATAAAAATGTTCATGTTCGTTTTTTTTTGCGATTGCTTTAACTTACCCTACGGGAAGTTAATAAAGAAGAAAGTTCTCCTACTTTACAACTAATAATACAATGCCCTTACACAATATAGCAGTGAAACAGCCCACTATTAATATTTTGGCTTGGATATTAGCCTATTATTATCATATTTATAGATACAAGAAAAGTATATGATGTATATAATCATATTAGTCTGCTTACTGTACGAAGGGCGGAATGTATGATTATCATAATTATCTATGTGCATGTACTACAAACATGAATAAATCTGCCATAAAAATTTGAACTATCAAATTTTACTTAGTTTTTTTACAAATTTTGAATGTTTTACTAATGTGGAAACATTGTTTATAAATCAGCATAACTAGATTTAAAATATATTAATCTACAAGTCTACAAGTATTATTCTGTTTCATGAAATAAATCAGTTAAATTTGAAAACATTTTGTAACTTTAATTACTATTATATTTTACTAAAAATTAGATACATTGCTGTTGAGATTCATCTTTACTAATATATAAAATAAGCTAGTGTTTAAAGCTATTTTTTTAGACATTTCAAGTGTTAATGAATCCGCTAATACTAAATGCTTCTAGAAAAAATGCCATATATTTACATATGATCCAAAAATAGTAATTATTTATTTAAAACTTTCATAAATATTACAAAAAGTGCAAATATATACAGTGCATTATTAAATTTTCCTTTAGAAATGCAATGCACAACTTTCAACATCACCAATGTTTACTATAATAAGTCATTGTCAAATTCCATTTATTGTTTCTTTATCATTCCAAAGTTTCTTCACTTCGGTATTTTTAGCTTCTATTATTGCATTCATAACAATTTCTTGTAATTCTACTTGCAACTCTTCCATCGACTTATCAGCATTTATTTCTAACCACTTTGCACAATCCTTGTGTTTTAGATCTTGAAAGTTTTTCATTACTTTCTTTTGTAATTCAGGGGTTTCATATCTGAAATATTATGAATTATAACTTATGTGTTCAATTATTTATAGATATAAACTCCAAACGAAATAAAATCACTTTCTATAGCAATTGCTCTAAATTGAAAAATTAAAAACTACCCAATTTAGAATTTTCATTAGTGTTGATTAATTTTGTTAATATTTAATTGAACTGTTTCATAATTAACAGTTAAAAATATAATTTTTCATTCAAATTTACTATGTTACAAACTTTTGTTCCCTCACTAATTAAATAAAAAACCATAGGAAGAATAATCAAACCAAATATAATTAACCTTTCATTTCCATAACCACTTCTCCTGGCAATTGCTTCTTCAGTCATCGTTAATAGTAATACTAAATCAGGCTTTGGCAATCCTATTTCAGGTGACTTACACCATTCAAGATTTAAACCTGAAAAATAAAATAACTTGTCTATTATAAATAAAAGTATATCTCTTATAAATTATAGTTCATAATATAACTATAGGATATTAATATCATATATAAAATTAAAAAGGACTATGACAAATTCTCGCATGATTTAGTACCTTTTGCAGAAGAAAATGCTACTCCTGAATAAGAATATCTATCAACAATAAGTGTTGTGCCCTGATTCAGTAAATTCAACATATTCTTGTTTGCTTCCCACCTAAATATTATGTTGTAAACATTAAGAAATACTACAAAATTATTATTGCATTGCTTTACCTATTTGCTGTAAATAGTAAATGAATTACATGATCATCTAAATCTTCTTTGGAAGATAAATAAGAATTTATAAGTTTTCCAATATGTGTACTTCTGTCCGGAAAGTTAATGTACTTCGATGGAACATTTTTTGAGAGTAAATATTCCACTGCAAATAAATAACATTATTGAATATATACATTAAAGTTTATAGTTCCATAGCGTTAAAGAAGACATTCATCATTTTAATACCTAATTTTTTACATTGTGTAGTTTTGCCTGAACGGTCACAGCCTTCTAAAACAATAAGTGCTCCTCTTGAAGACGACATGATATTAAATGCAATTTAAAAATGCAATTGTAATGTATTTTGAATAGTTATTACAAAAGTTATTTATTATCCTAAACTAAGCTACTTTTTAATTTACTACTGAAATTTGATAAAAGAATAGTTATAACTATTTTGCCGGCTTTGTGTATGAATAACACACGTACTCTATATTAGTTATTAATTCATTTATTTATTACTTTTTAATTTATTCAGTTTAAAAAATATAATACATAATTGTGAGTTTAACAAATTTAAAGGTTTATTTTACTGAAATGACATATTGAGGTTAAAAATTAGTATTAACTGACATTCATTTAATAGACTATATAAATTCAGGATAAGAATAAGCAAACAATTCTTGACTAAGAATATTCATAATGGATAGATATAAAAATTGAATGATATCAAAATATATTTAAATTTCAAATGAGCTGATGCATATCGACATCTTTTATAGTTTCAATTTAGGCTCTTAGTTTTTTTTTCACATTTATCAGGAACAGAAAAAATATTCTTTAATTACAATTTCCATGTGCAAAAAATATTATTCAGATACTTTTATATTTATAAATATTAATTTTTATTAATAATAAATATATATTAATGCTTTTTCATGTTATTTTTAATCATTATTAACTAATAATTATTATTAACGAATATATCTGTCTGTCTATAAAATGACCGTTTTATAAACAACTGCATCATGATGAAAATTGCATTAAATACCCTTACAGCTATTATTTTATATCATATTATATTATAAGAGAATTATGAATAAGAATAGCAAGCCTGATTAAAAAGTTACACTCAAACTTCTAATGTCATATGTTACAAAATAACATATGACATTAGACTTATTTATTCATGTTTGATATTTGAAATCACCGTGACAATTGTTTATTTTAACAAAAAAATTTATTTGTTAACATCTATTATATGTATATTCTCTACCGAAATTTTAACTCTTAAATCATGTCAAGACAGCAAGATCAAAAAACGACTAAAGAACAATCAAATGTAGCAAATAATAATATGAAATTGGAAGAAAATTTGCATTATTCAATTGTCAAATTGAGAGGCCTGCCATGGAGTTCTACAGAAGAGGATATAGCTAAGTTTTTTTGTGACTGTGAGATTGAAGGGGGAACTAATGGAATCCACCTGGTTATGTCAATAGACAACAGACCCACTGGGGAAGCTTACGTTGAATTTGCAAGCACAGAAGATCTCACAAAAGCATTAGCCAAAGATCGAAATCACATGGGAAATCGATATATTGAAGGTCAATAGTACAAGACAGCCTAATTGTTACTAACGTAGACATCCGTAGACGTAAACACTAAGGATAGTTTACAAAGAAAATCGTCAATATCAGTTTTTAAATTAGTGCTTTGCTCTACAGCTCTACATTTTCCTACTTTTTTATATAAAGCATATGCATTTTTCTTAATTCTTGGCCCTTTAGTTCTTCTATTTTACAATTAGGTGGCTCCTGTACCAGGCTGCCTTTTCTTCAATATGGCAGTTATCCAGTTTCCATTCTCTTTCATAATCCAAAACAATACTATTCTCATTCGCTTTTCATAGTATTTTCTCATTGATTAATTGCCGATCAATGAAAGTAATTTTTGTTCACACTAAAATCCATGATTCTGATGTGTACAGTCGTCCACATCATTCAAATTATCTATTGATAACTTTGGAAGCTTATTTCCTTTCAACATTCTCTTGAATATTAAATTTTTGAATTCACTATTATATTATATTTTGAAAGATTATTTAATTATCAGACCTATTTATATAATACTTTTGCTCAACCGAATACAGTTATAAAATATAATATTGAATAAAATATTAGTAAAATAGAATTATAGAAGAAGATAAACAGAACAATCAACTCTCATTTCGACAAAAAACAACTAATAGTAATGAAATTGTAAAACAGGATTTGCTATTTTTTACCAAATATCAGAAATTAGATACTAGCAAAAACATTAATTCAAAATGCACTTTTTAATAAGTTATATAAAATAAATAACATGTGAATTAAAGTTGATAATTTAATAACATAATTCAAATGAACGATATTAATGGTTCCTTCGAGCATTAGAATATCAATATCAAAGTCATGGAAATAAAGATTAAAATATATAGATGATGTAATTCGTTTATTTTTTCTAGTGTTTCGGACAAGGCAATCCGAGTTTGAGTGGGCCTTAAGGCGACAGACAAATTCAAGAGACTGGAAAAACGATGCTGTGGTAAAATTGCGTGGATTGCCATTCGATTGCACAAAGGATGAAGTAGCAATATTTTTCGATGGTAAAGAAATTGTATTTTCAAGTATAGCACAACTGAATATAAAACATTCTTTTACTTAGGTTTAGACATAGTTCCGAATGGCGTAACAATGGTCACCGATTCTACAGGAAGATCCAACGGCGAAGCGTATGTACAATTTAAGAATGTAGAAAATGCAGACCTCGCATTGAAGAAACATCGCGAAAAAATTGGTCACAGGCAATCAAAGTTTTATTTTACAAAAATAATACATTTAAGCATCAAACATAAATTATCTCAAATCTTTATATTATTGAAAACGATCTAGCAATTTGTGAAACCATAGAAGCGTTAAATGATTGTTAAACTTCGTATAATATGTTTTTATAAGCTTCAACGATTCTAGTATTGAGCAGAATCAAGTTCATGATTAATACACTAAATCATCTCTAACTAATTAAAATATTTAATTAAAAACCACTTCACATTTCCCATAACCATAATGTCCCTAGGATAATAATAAAAATATTTAAAAAATAAAATCGATTACATTCATAGATATATAGAAATATTTCGAAGTTCCATCATGGACGTTCGTCGCTTTTGTGATAATCGGACATATACTAGCCAGTATATAGGCCACCCCTTGATTTCCCACACGGAACCTCGTTACGCAATGACCCCTTGCGAGAGGGCATTGCCCACGCCCCCTGGAATTTTTAGAGTCAGCAGGTTTAACAGAGGCTCGCAGCCAACAACGAGACAATTTGGTGGTATACATGATGATTATAACATATTATTAACATCATAAATGCTTACAATTATGCAAAATTGTAAAAACCCAGTAAACACCGTGCGGCGGTAGGAAAGTGAAATCCACATAAATTCCACATAGATATCACAGAGCTAAAGGCAAGCTTGTGGATTTCAGATTGCTACCGCCGCTCAGGTCACACGATGTTAACTGGGAAATCACTTGAAAAATACGGAACGGGATAATGACACTAGGAACAATATCTTGATTAATCATAGATAATGTTTCTTGTCTTACCGATTCAATAACCATAATAAATAATATGGTTAATTACGAGAGTAACACTGTGGAACTATCAGTAATACTGTTTCAATAATTCAAAATATCATTAGCAATGCCAATATTAAGGTCACCCAAGTTATTTTTTAATAATACGTTAAATTTATATATTGCTGACTATAGAATATAATGAATTTGAGAATTGGACAATATTGCCAAGTAGAATTTCTTCCACACCTGCAGATTTGACAGGCCCAACACGCATAGGTAGCGCTGAAAGAATTGATTTAACTTCTTCAGGAGTTAGGATAACGCCTATGGCACGTATTATGCATGACAGGTAAAGTACTACCAGCTTATATAATAAAAATAATTATATAATAAAACTTTGCGTTTTATATAGAAATAATAATGTTCTTCAAAAAAAAAAATTCATTCATTTGTTACTGATAAAGTATATAACTACAAAAACTGGTTAACAAAATTTACAAAATTAATAAAATGTTCTATTTATATAAAGATTGAAAAAGAACGAATAATTTATTAAGTTACTACATCATAAATTAATCTATTGCAGACTTAATCTTGGTAATTCAAATCATGCCTGGATTTCAGGACATATGAGTGGTGGCTTTGGTGATAACACGGCGCACTTTATTCACATGCGCGGCCTACCATTCAAAGCTCGAAATAGTGATATCATTAACGTAATTATTTTGAACTACTATCAATATTTTGATATTCAAAAATTTAAAATATACAGTTATTTTTCATAATTAAGAATTTCAAAGTTAAAAGATATGATTATTAATTCAGGCATACTATGTTAATAGTGTTTAAGTATCAAAATATAATTTGCTATTAATATTTTTTTAGTTTTTTAAACCGATTATGCCAATAAATGTCAGCATTAAATATGAACCTAATGGACGAGCAACAGGTGAAGCAGACGTTGAATTTGCGAGCAATTACGAGGCGTTACAGGTAATTTGGAATTAAGTCAGACATAATGTTTAATAAATATTAGTTCAATAAAAATTATATAAAAAAATACTAAATTGTAATTAAAATTAATCCATCATAACTATTGGTTTTGTATCTTGCAGGCTATGCAAAAGGACAAAGGACACATGCATCATAGATATATAGAATTATTTTTAAATAACAGCAACAGGAAGTCACGAGAGCTATCACTAAATGGTATATTTTCATTTTAATTTCAGTATAGCTCTAAGTACGATTCAAATATATGAATAAATGAAACCGGTCCTTACTTCTATGAATAACTTTATAAAATACTTGTAAAAGAAAACTTTGCAAAAAAAGGCATTCTATTAGCTCCTATCTTTATTCAAAATTCCCCTGTGTGCAACTTTATTAGAATTATAGTCCATAATTTGATTTATTGCATTGGCCTTATGATCAATTTTTTCAATAAAAAATTAAATACGCGTGTTATTAATAATAAAATAATGCCACAATAAAATTGTCAGAGCACGCCACTAATATAACAGCAAGTTAACCGCTTATTAAATATGCTACATAATTCTTAATCATTGAATTCATTATAAAAAATATTGAAAAGTATTAATATATAAACTGTTATTCAATAACTGAAACTTTCAAGTAAGTTGAAAGAGGTAGAAAATTACATTTTCCGTTGTGACATTATACTTATATTGGAAAATTTTATTCTATCACATTTTATTTTGCTACGATCTCTCCAAAGGTCAGGTTAATGGCTTTTTGGTAAACCTTTTCGGCATGTTTTATCGGTTAACCTCATATATAATTCTAAAAATTATAATTATAATTCAATTTCTGTTTATTTCTTTTGCAGATCACTTCAAGACAGCATTTTATTAGTTATTCAAAATATTAATAATAATATATATTAAATTAACGGGATTGAAAGCGGCTTTTGCGAAATCTCTTACCAATGTCATAAAATCGAATTAAGCAAAGATAGAGTTAACTATTATTTAATTTTTCTTTCATAAATATTTTTGTAATGTCGACTTTTTGAAATAAATATGTTTCTTTCTTATAATATTTCTTTATTATTTATTACAATTTCTTATTGGAATGAATCACATTATAACACATTACGGTTTTCACGCAGTTAGATCAATATCCATATAAAAAGTACTATTTTTTGGTTTTAACATATATATACGTATATATATATATATATGTATATATATATATATATTTATATACATATCTGATTAGACAATTCACATTAAAAAAAATCATATTTAAATGTTAAATACATCTATAAAATATTGTCGTAACGATTGTAAATGAAAGTTCTTTCATTCAGGGTTACTGCAAGAAATTTTTAAACGGTCATGAATTCATTGTAATTTTGAAAATAAATATATGCAAGCACATTGAACTATGGCATATCTGATTGTTCGCGACAACGTCGTCCTTTAATTGAAGTATTTTAATATAATCAATACGTAAAACCAATGAAAGCGAGTTAAAATTTAAAATTACACGCCGGTGTTTCAAATAATGCCTAATTCATGAAATCAATCGCGTTTTCTTTTTGGTCTTTGTCCAATGCCGAGAAATCTAATTATTCGGTATACTATGAAAGCGATAATTAATACGACCAAAACTAGTAAGGATAACACATCGAACATCAGCAATTTCTTCAATGACATTCCAACAGAAGGGCTTCGCATGTGAAGGGCACCATCGTGTTTCAAGACGTAGCTCACCCAGTGGAAAGCCCTTTCTACAGGTGTGTTCAAGTTGTCGTGGAAACGTGCGGAAAGTTTCCCCATGTTTCTCTGAAAACTAATGGAAAACGCTCTTATAAAATTACTCTTGGAGCAATTAATTAACAATTGTGTATATATTGTATAATCTTATGGGTAGAAAACATACAGAGAAAATTGATTTGGACCTCGAGCACGGGACATATCTTTTATATATCTATATCTTTTTTATATCTTTTTATATGATGCAACGCTTAATAAATGAAATACAAAATGCAGATGAAACGTAAAAATAAAAAAAATCGAATTTCAATTTTTTTTGAATTTTTGAATTAGTTTGGATTAGCTCTATTGTTAACAGGCAATCACGATAATTTTGTATATGATATTTATGTACGATTTATTTTTAAAGCACTTAATTTGATTAGCCATTGTCAAATAAACCGAATTGAATAAACATTATTGAAGTAATTACTTAAGATATAAATATTATTAAAATAAAATTAGTTAACAATCTGATAAAAATATTCTAAACCCTGTGAATGAAGTAGTACTTCAGTACACAAATGGTCACTTCAAATGCATTAAAAATTAGCTAAATAGTAAATAATAATTAGCAAGAATACCTAATCTCATTATAGTATTTTTAAAAACCGGACAATCAACAGCAAATCCAAAAGAATACATAAAAGGCTTAAAAATAAACCACCTCCAAACTTATTTCATGAAAAGTGTATCTATTACCAATTGAATGCACAGTTTTGCATGTGAAGTATGCGAAATTTAAGTTCTATGCTACTAAATTTTTTAGTCGAAATTCATACAGTGTTTAGTCAAACAATCAGCTGTACATATACTTAACTTTGTAACGCTGAAGATCTATATTTATTTTTTAATTTCTATAATTTTTATTTAAGTATTATATTTTCTATACTTTTCTATACTTTCAATATTCTATCTTTTATACATAACTAACCTGCTGTCTGTCAGCATTTGCCGAATTTTTGTTTGCAATACTTCACTCGTAATAGTATTGTAATCCAGTGTTAATGAGACATTATCTCGGCTAGTTTTATGAATATTTTTATGCTGATCTGCAAAGAATGGTAATCCCAGAATTGGCACAGCATTATAAACCGCTTCTTGAATACTCAGAAGACCAGCATGTGAGATGAACAAACGCACATTTCTATGAGCTGTTTCAAAATTTAGTTACTTTATTTGTTTTATATTTAGAACATATAAATCAAATATAATTTTGAATTAATGAGTTCATTTAAACTATGTATTTTTTTTTTTTAAACTGAGTATATAATGTTCTTGGTTAGCTTTGCTCGGCGATCGGCCCAGTCTTTATTTGTTAATTAGAAGATAAAACTTAAAACCTGTTTAGTTGATATTTAAAAATAGTGCTGAGTTTTACCAATTTGTTTCTTCGTAATAAATTATGAAAAAAATCTGATAAATTTAATGAAACTTGCATAGCGTTAAGTTCATAGTCTCAACAAATAGTCGCTTATATAAAAGTTTCAAATTTTTCATATAAAAGTTTTATCTAAAACATGTATATTACAAGCTATGCCAAACTATAACATGCAGATAAAAAAAAGATTCAGAAATATTAAAATAATCAGCAAAGATATCATTGAAATAATAGCATATTATATACCTAAAATATCATTTTGCGGTATCCATTTATGTATTATCACATTAGTAGGCAGCTTTTTAATAAGACTTTCGTTTCCAAATTTCCAAACAAATCTATATTCAGATAATTTTCCAAAAGCATCTAAAAACATTTCAATCTTTTCTTCGCTCATAAGCTCACTTCGTATTCCATTTCCCAAACTGAATAAAACGGCACCATTTGAAGATTCATTCAAAAATTTAAGAATTTTCTGTAATAACAAGAACAATGTTATGCAAACACGTTTATCTTAAATATGCTATATATTGAAAGTCATTATAATAATATTATTGTTTAATTAAAATTATCTATTTTAGCCGACATACAATTAACATTGTATTACAAATTATGGTAATAAAAATGCTGATAGCATATATAACTGATTATTGCAGCAGTATATATTCTCAAATAATTTCTTGACATTTTGACTGCTATAGATTGTAATGCTTAATTAAATGTTTCCAATAAATGCGGTTTTAATAAATACTAAAATATTTCTTATTTTAGATATTTGTGTTAAATTCATAATTTTTGTTATCACAATGAATTTATAATATTTTATTAAATTTATGTCGAACTTATGGGCAATATGTAATATACAGGAATTACATATATAATTTTACAAAATTATATCAATTGTTATCACAGCATTTTATCGGAAATAGAGTGTACATAATATTTTAATTTATTTCCGTGTTCCGTATTAGATAGGCGCAAATATATTATCATTGAGTTCAAAATAGAAAAAAAAATAAATATGACAAATAATTTTGATTAGTTAAAAACAAACGCATGCGTTATTTTGATTATTAGAACACTTGTTGTACAGTGTTATTTTTTAATTAATTAAATGGCGAATAAAATTATTGCCAACATTTTCTATTTTACTCCTAAAAAAATTAAAACGACTAGAGTTTCTAATTATTAAAATAAAACGTATGCTTTGATGAATTATTCATATGTCTTATGAAAACTGATTGAGCCTCGAGGCAAATCACATGATCATGCCCATTATCGTTTTTCAAACCTCGCCAAGTTTAAATTATCAAATTCTTATTTTTCGTGGTTACTTTAAGAAATAAAACTCAATTTAATACTGACCTCTGGAATATTTTTTATAGATGGTTTCTGGATATGCAAACCAGCGAGTGGTATAATATTAGGCATCAACGGATGAGACATGTCCAAATTTGGATCAGAATTTGTGAATACAACACTAGTGTTTTGCTCGATAGATTCTAAATTTTTGACTATATATTCGCCAAAAAATTCTCTTGCTCTCAAATTTTCATGTCTCATAAACACGAACGTCCTAAATACAAGAAATTTTATTATTATAGATAGATATAACATATTGTTTCGTTTGAATGCACCTTAATGTCGATTGTAAAAAAATATCTTCAGTAGTAAAACAAATTATACAGCCATGGTATACATATGATAAATGAAACTTGTAATATATGTAATATTATAAACAAAACTCTATAATTTTAAAAAGAATAAAAGGTGAATTAATAATATTTTGAGATTTGCTTCCCACAAAATAAAAATATCAAGATTATTAAAGATCTATGAATTAGCGTTAATTAATTCGAATCATCGTAAAGACATATTTTGCAATGCTTGGCTGAGTGCAAATTTGCATTTGGGTACTTGCTTTCGATAATCATAATAAATACTATCCTATCAACTTATACATTTCATTTTATTCTATATGAAAATTGCAATGAAAATACAGTGATTTTTCGCACTAAATAACGTAGTATACTATTGTTATTTAGGAAAAAAATAGGTTTAATCGTTATATTTCAAAAGTGGAAGTTGAAGAATTTTGTTCCTGCTGTTAAAATATAGGTACTTGTTGAAGTAAAAGCTAACCCTTAAAGAAACTTTTATTATTGGATTATTCACCTTTAGATCCCAAAAGCATATAGAAATTTTTTGAAGAGTATTATCAAAAACCGATGAAGAGAGAGTTAGCTGACTTATAGTGCCGCCATAAAAGACCCTTTAATCAATAAAGAAAAAGTGATAAGGTAAATAAGATGAACAATTGCTAATGATCTTGAAGAAGAAAGAAAAGCTATTAAAATATTAAAGCTTAAAAAAGAATTAAGAAGCTAAAATATATAGCAATGAAGAGATCAAGATCACGCTTTTAAACAGAGCTAATAAGTTATTTATATCATACATGAGTATTTTTGTAATTATTTTATTTTAGGTAGTCATAATCAATACTACAAATCAAACTAATTCTATTAACATGTATTATTACTATAAAAACAAAAAGCGTGCTAAATAACGGAGGCTTGATGCTAGATAAATGAATCTCTTTATGCGAGGCATCACTGTATAAATATGACAGAATTGTTAAAATGGTAAGATAAATGATATGATAATCAAATTTATTTATTGTTAATTATTATTCACACACATGCTTTAAAATAAAAAAAAAATAAAGTCAATCAATACTACGTAAATTAAATGTTAATAGATACATCGTAATGAATTAGTCAAAATCAAGTGCCATTGATCGGTTAAAATTTGCTAAATAAATTAGTATATAAAATAGAGAAGAAGCAAATGTATGTTAATCATGCATAATCTAGCATGTGTCTTATTACCTGTACATCCATTCGGCTGCGTGCAAGAATAAGTTGACCGCTCTTTGAACAAATGTCATCGGTCCATCATATTTGGAAGAAGGATGAACCATATAAGACGGAAAATGAGTATTTCCTGATACAAAAAGGGTATAAGTTGGCGTACTTAAAGGAGTTATCTGTGGGAATCGATAATTAGAACAGGAATTATAAATGAGATTAATTAAAAGTCATAAAACAGAAATATGCATCATTTAAAACATACAGTAGAAGCTCGATTAACCGGACTAATTGCTGTCGGTAGGCATCCGGATAATCGAAAATCCGGATAATTCAATGTATGAAGAATAATGATGTATATTTATCAAAAATAACAAATACATACATAGATTTGAACGAAAATCAATGTTTAATAACAAATTAACATTTCCTTATGTATGTACATACATACACTAAACCGCAACATAAATCGTGCAAAAATTGATGAATTGTAAAAGTATGTACATACATATAACTCTGTCGCGGTTGGTAGTCCGGATAATCGCGAATCCATATAACCGAGGTCCGGATAATCGAGGTTCTTCTGGTATATTTCTGGCGTTTTTTTTTTCAAAATAATATAAATTTAATTTCAAAATATAAAATTCAATATTTAATAAAAAATTATTCTTTATAATAAGTAAATTAAGTAAGTATTATGCAACTATCACTTCCAATAGTAATATTAATGCATCCATATATCTAATAAATCAAAATTTGCAGAATTTCCCAGTAAAACCGCCTATTTGATTACTCAAATATAAACTGGTTCAATCTAAAATAGTGTTTCTCAACAGTCTATATACTTGTGCAACAAATTATGATTAAAAAATCTCAAAATCATTAAAATTTTGGATTATGGACAATTGCAAAATTTCCTTGTCATTAACATGGTGTGAAACCACTTCAGTTTAATTCAATAATAAAGAAATAATATAAAGGTTTAGATTATTTGCATATATCGCAACATAAATTTCATTTTCGAAAATATTGATAGAATACTCGAGTTGATCACATATAATCTTCTATATATATAAAAATAAGTCGGGTTTTTTGTCCTGACGAAATAACTCCAGAACGCACGAACCGATTACGACAATTTTGCATTCGTTGGAAAGGTCTCGGGCTCCGCAAGGTTTATAGCTAAGAAAATTAATTGTGCATGACATCGTGCCTTAATGCAAGCTACTGTAACTTCACTCACCGTAATTAAAAATTCGAGTAATTACATTAGTGAGAATTATCAGAATTATGCTTGGTTAAGTCAACGAGCAATTCTTGCCGCAAAGAATAATGATGTACACGCACTGAATTTCACCGTTCAATCAAAAATTGCTGGCAATTTGGTGACATACCAATGATTCCGACTGGTCTTCCGTTTGACTTCAAACGATTGCAATTTCCAGTTCGCCTTGCGTTTGCAATAACAAGTCGCAAGGCCAATCGCTTAGTGTTTGCGGGATAAATTTCAAATAGATTATTTAGAAAATCATTGTTTTTCACATGGGCAGTTATACGTTGCCTGTTCACGAGTTGGAAATCCATCCGCTTTGTTTGTGTTAACGTCAGACCAAAAAACAAAAAATGTGGTTTACCAAAGAGCACTTCAATAAAACGGATAATTTGCGGATTCACTTTTATTTACTTAGAGAAGTTCAACTAAAAAACACTTCATTTTTGTAATCCAAACAAATTCATTACTGTTGTATAATAAAATCACATTTTTCCTTTTCAAATATAAAACAAACAAAAAATTGTGGCGAAACGGAGTTTGTCGGGTTTGCTAGTTATAATATATTAATTACTACTTACGGATATCAGGGGCGGGTTATTAAAATAATTAACAAATCCCAAGAGACATTGTCCACATGTATAATCATGTATCACTAGGTCAAATGAATCCCTTGGATAATTTAACAACACTTTCACTCCTTCAGACTGCAATGCTGTTTTACAAACCAAATTGAAGAACTCGTACATTGCCAAAATATTAATTAATTGCATATAATCCGATATGGATTCGTAGTCGACATTATTATACATTTGTTGTATTTTTTCATTTACACCATCTAAAGGTATATAATGCAGATTTTTTGAAGGTTTATCTGTTTCCACACTCAATGCTGTTACATTGTGTCCTTCTTTGACCAGCGATCGCATCAGAGATCGATTCCAAATGTGATTGCTTCTAGAAGGCATCCCGAGGAGGAATAATATATTTTTTGCCGAAACAGTTTGGAATAGAAGAAACATTAACCATCCATATTTTTTTGCTAACTTCATGGTGAAATATATATCTAGAAAGAAACACTAATTATAACTTTGCGAGATAAAATTAAATGCTTAAAAATAATTTGAGAAAAACTCTAAATCATTATCAAGTTTTTTTTATGTGAGATCAAAAAGACAATTTTCATCAAAAATTCATGGAAAAAATGCTGGCATAGCATTGAGCATACAAATTAGAAATTAGATAATGCAAAAAGCATAAATTAATATTGCTTAAGTACTGCTCCTTAGTAGTGCTCCTGAAATATTGTCATAGCAGCAGGAATTATTATTAATGTAACGAATTGAGAATAATTATTAAATTTATTAGTGGATATTTTTGTAAAAATGTTTAATGTCAGTGAACTAAATAAATTTGCTTTAATATTTTTTGGTAATGTTATTATTTTATTGTCGTTTTGAAGTTAGAATTATAAGCACTTATTATGAAGGTTAGAAGAATTTCTTTTTACAAGGCATTTTTATACAGCAGAAATTATTATTACTTGAAAACCAATTGAGTTAAATAATTAAATTTATTAGTGGATGTTTTTGTGAAGAATTTTTATGTCAGTGAACTAAAATAAATTTGCTCTAATGTTTTTGGCAATTTTATATCTTTATTGTTGTTATGATGTTAGAATTGTTAGTTCTTATTATAAGGTTAGAAGAATTTCTCTTATTTCTCATTCAATTTAATTTTCAATTTAACTAATGGCGAAAGTCAAATTTAATAAAAAAACACTTAATCTTTTAAATGTTACTAAGTATTGCATTATAAAATACGATTATATGTGTATAATCAAAATGTGATATTAATCTGTTTATTTGTTGAAATACGAAATGATATAATTTTAAAATAATTGTTTTAAATCTTATGGTTTTCTGATAATGACATTGCAAAAAAACTTATTATCAATAATATTTCAAACCACCAAATAAATAAAAACTTGTCATGCATAACCATGATTTAAGCATTTGTGAATGTGCAGTATCTACAAGGTTTTTTGGTCACAACATAACACGGAATGAATAATATATATATATATGATCATAAAATATTATTTAGCGCAAAAGTTGCTGTACTATCTGCGCTGTTTCCTCTATAAGATTGCTTTAGAAAAATTTGAATCAAAGACCTCATGGGTCAGAAAAGATAAGCATTGTCCTAGATCTCTTACCGCGGAAAAATAGAGCAAGGATGCAAAACTATAAAATAAAAACAATGAATTATGTGAATCATTTTTATTATGATTGAATCATTCGTTATAATAAGATGATTCGCAGATATAAATAAGTAACGAATTGAAAACAGATATTGAATGATTCATATGTTGAACAACTTCCAATCATCCAATCTAATATAAATACAATGAGCATTGCATGTTATTTTAATTAATAACTTCATGAGAAAAATATTATTGCAATTATTTTGCAAAAATTATAACATTGTTATACATATATTGTCAAATATTACCTTAAATTCGTAAATATTGAACACAATATATAATATATAGTACTAAGGTAAATAAATAGATTACAACTGGGAACTCAAGTACTGAAGAAATTATAAACTAATAATTTGTTATTGTCAAAAAAACATTTTGTGTTAATATTTTTCAAACAAAATAAAATAGTCTATTAAAGACAACACACAAAAATACTATGAATCTAATTCAACTTTTGTATTTCTATAAGCAGTTTGATCATTATAATTGGAGTTGTGTGCCTTGGACTATGAAACAGGTGTGTGTTTTTCCAATGCAGTATAATAATTATAAGTCAGCATATGCAAGACGAGAGTGTGAAACCGAGATTTGCACATTACATGATTTGTGAAAAAATCTCGGTAGTAATTAGTTCCATATGCCAAGTACGTAAACAGAATCGCAAAAGATCAGATAATACACGTAAAAAACGAAGCGAAGAAAAGTTTGAAATCATGCACCTAATTTAAAATTGAGTATCTATTATAAATTCACATTTACAATATTTTATAAATTTAATGTTTATAAATGCGATTATATTTCATTTGCAGTACATTTTCCGTAATTCTGTAATGCCACAGTTTCATTTTTCTATTCATAAAAATGAAGAAATCATTTGAAAAGAATGGAAATACATTATAAGCAGCATATTTGAATAATAGGTTTTCTGAAATATACTTATTGTACTTTCTATCATGTGATATTAGAGTATACTTGAGCAACCATTTTTGAATAAGAATAAAACTGAAAGTCATTCACAGAATTTATTAAAATATTGTTCGACTGACGAAAGACAAACACATACTTTTTCCAATTTTGCTTTCAAAAGATTCAGAATGGCTTAAAATGTTGTGACGATAAAATTCGGATTTTCTGGCAACATCATTAACTCCTTCAAGAAATTAATAATTGCTATACATAACAAAATTTAAATAAAAATTCATAATATGTGTATATACAAAATAAAAAAGTACATCATAATTTTTTCCCCTTTGCAATAAAATTCTTGTCATTTTTATATCTATTATGTCTCAATTATTCAAGTAGTAGTAAAATTTTCCATTGTCGTAATGGAAATTAAAGAAGAAAACATAAAACTTGGCATTGAATTTAGAACAATGACCAAGACAAAAATTATCATATTGTATTTTCGATTTCGGTATTTACGGAATTTGTTTTGATTTCGATGTAGATTACACCATCACACCATAAATACAATGTAGTTCAAAAGACTTTTACTTTCTAAATATAGTAAAATTTGAGCTCGGTTGATTTAAAAATATTAACTCAAAAGATACAAGTTTTTCTCGAACATATTCATAAATGAAGATAATTCATTCTTAACAAATTATGATTTTGAGAAAAATATACCCGCATTGAAATAATGAAATCACATAATAATTCTAAAACGATGATGATCGTGGGTAGTGACGTGATATACAAATAACATGAGTAATATAGGTTTATTTGACTTTATGAATATTCTTATTGTATGCATCAATTTATTAGTGCTATAGTATAATATTTATAATATTATTATCAGATATACTGCTATCAAAACTGTGTTTGTGCTTATGAAAACTATACTGATGATATTTTTTGACTAAGAGTCATATATAATAAAATATGTATATATTTGATATTTTCATATATATATATATATATATATATATATATATATATAATAAAATCCGGTAAACACTTGAAATGACCTCTGTTCTAGATACTGTAAATTATAATTTATTAAAATAATTTGTATAACGTAGAAAGGGTAAGAGTTTTGGCTTAAACTAGAGTGCAATATAGAAAACAATTGATGATACATTTATTGAGAATAATTAATTATTATTAAATAATAATTTATTATTGAATTACATGTCTATAACATGTGAAATACAAACTCCTTCAGAGAAGTGCAAAAGCTGTCTCGAAAATCATCCAAACTTGCTTGTCAGATAACTATGATTGTTACAGCTCTATGTGAACTAGGTTAAAGAAATTTATTTTAGATTAATCTCTATCAATCCCAAAATCTCATATAATAATTAGAGGATTTTTATTTTCAAAGCCATAATTAATCCTGCAATTACACTGGTGCTTTTAGAGGTGTAAAAACTAATGTATAATAAACAAAATACGTTTTTTATGCATTTTTTGCTTGTATATTTCTATTATATTATGTAGATATATGAATAAATATGTTTATATATGTATAAAATTAATCTAAATAATAATATATTCATTCCAATTTTTCAACTTCCCGAAAGAGAATTTTATGTTTTCTCGACGTTTCAAGCCATTCTGAATCGAATGAGAACAAATTTGGAAAAAGTATGTGCAAGGTGTATGTGTGTGTGCGTGTATGTGAACAGATATTTTGCCGCAAATCGACGTTTTTTCAAAAACGTCTGGACCTATTTCATAAATTTAAAAGCCATTCGATGTATCTCGATAAGGACTATTGTTTGTCAGTTTTGTGCGACGATCTGTCAAACCGTTTCTTTGTAATTTGGACAAAAGTGTTAAACTTTTCGTCCGCGTTTAAGCTCATACCAGCGAATTCAAAAAAATCGAAATACCAAAAAAAATTAATAACAGTTCGAAAGATATTAGTTGGGAATGATACTGATTAGTTTTAGGTGAAATTCTATCGAGCCGTTTTCTTGCAATTAACTGTTGAAAAAAAAATTAAGACGAACTTTTTTGGCGATATATATCATGGTCTTATAGAACTTACTGAAATATTACGGCCATACGTAATATTTCAATTCTTAATTTTAAAAATTCATCGAATATAAATTAATTTATATTTTATGATTAATTTGATTACACCAACACCAACTAGTTTATTTATTTATTTGAATCAATGATTCATAGGCGGAAATCATCGACCGCAGTTTGTCCATCACTGAAGCGCGTAATGATAACACAAAGATAGAGATCAACAGATGGTGTTTGGCAGTGTTTACGAGCCCAGCCTAGCTGTCAAATTGACAGTCCTTTTGCTACCATAAAGATGCAAGA
The DNA here is from genome assembly GCF_003426905.1 of Ctenocephalides felis. Lineage (NCBI taxonomy): Eukaryota > Metazoa > Arthropoda > Insecta > Siphonaptera > Pulicidae > Ctenocephalides > Ctenocephalides felis. The sequence goes on along the minus strand of NW_020539725.1, from coordinate 32,296,521 downwards.
TGTATCTTAAGCATTTTTAAATTATTTATTATTATTTTTTTCTAATTTTATAGTAATGGAAAGTGAAATAAATAGACGACCTTTATTAGAAGATAGTGATAGTGATTTTAACGAAAACGACAATGACATAGAACATGAACAAAATGAGGACCATATTATAGTCCAACCCCATAATAATAGAAAGACATTCTTAAAAACTATTTTACCCCCTGATAAATACAATGTATCGTATTTTATATTTTATTTACTTGGTATGACAACTTTATTACCATGGTGCTTTTATGTTACAGCAAATGAGGCTAGTATTAGATCATAATTATACCTATAACATACTTAATACATTATACTAATATTAAAAATATTTTATGGATTTTTATTATAGTATTGGATGTACAAATTTAGAGATGTATCACAAAATAATACTTTTAACCGGACAGCATTACAAGTGGGATTTACAGCATATTTGACTGTAGCTTCCTCCATTCCGAATACTGTATTTTTAGTAATAAATGCCATGGTTTGCCATAGGTAAAATATAATAAACATTATCTGTACTATAATATAAAAATAATTATTACTTTTATTTCCAGAATATCATTACATTTACGAATGCATGGATCTTTAATAATTATGACAACATTATTTATTATTACGACTGCGTTAGTAAAATTAACACTGATAGTTGGCAAGAGAATTTCTTTATTTTGACTATGCTGAGCGTAGTTTTTATGAATTGTAAGTTAAAATAAATTAAAAGTTTTTATAAACAAAATAATTATGTAAACTCTTGAAAATAACTGATTAATTAAATAAACTAATGCATATAATAATATATGCGTACAATATGCATGGGTTGTTCATGTTCAAACAAATTAATTTAAAAAATGTGCTTTAAAATATTTTAGATGCTGCCATGATGCTTTAGTTATGTAATTTTAATAATTCAAAAAAATCTACAATTTCATTTTTCAGGTGCCAGTGCTATAATGTCCGGTGGCCTTTTGGCATAAGCGGCAGATTTCCAGCGCAATACATATCAGCTGTTGTGAGCGGGCAAGCACTAGGAGGAGTATTTGCAGCAGTGTGTGAAA
>NW_020539725.1:32254815-32294430 GCF_003426905.1 Ctenocephalides felis | reverse complement strand
ATTTTTACTCACTGTCAGTAACTACAGATACTACAGATGGAATAATTTCAAAACAAACTAATTTTTATTGTATCCTTAAATAGTACAAGGTTTATTGGCACTAAGTGCGGCTTTTACTCTTATGTTCGTTTACTTCAAATGATTATTGAGGTTTGTTGAGGTAGTCTAGATGTAAAACACATTTGTGTTTGTGTATACACATATTGTATAGTAAGAAATTCAATTCAATTAGTTTGAAAATACTTTGTTGATGGGTCATGTAGTTTTCGTTTAGCGTTCGTTGACAGATGGAATATCAAAACAAGCATTTTAATCATAGTTTGCATTTTTATTTCTACAAAAGGAAAAACGATTCTCCCAAAGGTTAGGTGCTGTTTATGGTATCATAAAAGCCACAAAAGAAATTGGTTAGGAAATGTCATTCTGGTTTTTTTCACTCAATGCTGCTCTGATTGTCCAGTTAAAGTTTCGGACAACCCAATTAAAGAAATAATCGATTCGGCTAATAGAAACAATTTGACTTTGTTTAAAATTATTGGGGTTTGGTTTAAAAAAAATTCCACATCCACCGAATATTCCTGATCACAACCATCAGATTAAAACTCTTTAAATTGAAAAATTTAAAAAAAATATCGTGCCAAATTGTGCATAAGTCAGTTTTTGATAATAAAACTAGAAGTTTTATAAACTTGGGACAATGATGCTTCTTGGAAGATAACAAAAGGTCATCGATCAAATGGTATACAGAACAAAGTTTTTTTTAATTCCACACAAAAATTGTCTTCGATTTTATAACAAAAATGCGCACTTACTTAGTTGCCAACTATAACTACCAATTTCTAATATTAATATTAATTATTATTAATAATAAAAATAAAATGCGTACTTAGTTGCCAACCTGATAACTACAAATTTCATTTCCAAGATTTAGGAAAAAAGATATATAAAAAATAGATATAATTCCGTTCCTAGTTAAGAAAATATTAACTAGCTAAGCAGAAATAGCTTCATGAAAAAACTGAAACCAAAAGTAATCATAAGTACAAAAAATTGCTATGATTTATTTATAAAAAAGAAATAGACTTGAAATAACACAACGTGGAGACTTAGGTTTAAAACTCAGTAATAAAATTAAATTAGTTTGAAGGTTCCGCTTTTATGGCTTATTCCGAAATTTTACTTATGATGTTTAATAACAATTTAATTGCGATTTCATCTTAAAAGTTAGCATTCATAATTTTTCAAGAACAAAAAAATTGTATGGGAGGGGGCATAACGTTTCTTTAAGCCCTGAGGTGGGGCGGGCCCAAAAAAGGTTGGGAATCACTGGTTTAGACAATAGATATAAAATCACACACCCACACTTATTCCAAATTTAGTTTTGAACAATTGAGAATGGCTTGCAACATCGAGAAAACAAAATTAGCAATTCGCTTTTTAGTAAAAATTTCTCCTTTAAGAAATTAAGAATTACTAAATATATCAGTAATATCAATGACTTATATAGATAAAAAATTCTATATCTAACACAGAGTTTAAATGGAATTTCGAATTTGGAATAATTCCATCTGGTATTATTATATTATTATTATTATATTATTTTAAAAACTGCTGATAAATAGGAAACAATTCGGCCAGAAACAAGTGTAGTTAAGTTCATATCGTTTAAAAAATGGTTAAATGTTGAAGAACAATGCAATTGATACCATTACTTGATCAATCAATATTGACAGAAATTGAGATTAATGAAATAGATTTTGGTGTTATTCAGAATGCTGATAAACACGAGTATCCGAGTATCCATACTGTTAAAGTTAGATCTTCAATATAGAAATACATCTAGAAAATGACGAGCTACATGTTTTCCCAATGACACAAGACACAAAAAGAATACATTATGTCATATTCCTTATCTATGGCATTAGTAGTCAGCTAGTTGCAATTTTGTGGCTCATCAGAGTCATAACTTGATTTTATTTTATGTAATTTTGAACCATTGTTTTCTAAAACAAAACGACTGATAAACTGCTCCAAGAATATATGAATCTTTTCTTACAATCCCTTTTTTTGCAAGTAATTTAATTATAAGTTATTCAATATATTTTTAGTAACATTAAATATTACAAATCAATATTTACATTAAGTAATGGAACATGAGAATGAAGTGTCAAAGTACTCAAAGTAGTTCATTTCATATGAGTTACATCTACTCAGTAGTTTACATGTATAATTAAATTAATATTGTAACACAAATTATGAAAAGACTCAGTCATATAATTAAAACACAGTTGTTCCATTGCAGCGATTTCGAAGATTTGGGGATCATCGAACGGCGTTCGGTTTTTCTCCGATATATTCCCCAATAGACATGCCTCAGTGGGCTAATCAAGAATTTCCTGACCATGCTTTCAATACAAAATCTGATATGAAGGAAAATAGAGTACTTACCGGGTCAGGTAGATTCCAGCGAATGACGAATCCTGGCTCGCGTAAAGATATTATGCATTACGTTGACAACCAATTTGGTATTGACCAAATGTTTGAAGATGGTGGACCGCCTAAAATAGAATTCAGGTAAATATTTAAACACATTGATAAAAAATAATGTTAAACATATCTGGATAACTCCAGTTTTCTTTTTATTTAATTATATTCGGTTTTAAATTTGATTGATGCGCAACAATACCTTTTTTGGATTTAGCATTATGGCTTGATGTATGTGCCAATTCTCTGTTTCACAACTTACGGTTTTCAAAATGTTATGACAACTGCAGTGGCAATTCTCGGTTAATGTTTTATTTTACATGGAATAACATTAAGCAGTTCAAAATAATAGCTTCTATTTTGGCGTTGCGTTTATATACAATACACGTGAGATTGCGAAAATGTTGTTTTGACATTTGTGCCATTTGATAGATATGGCAGTTGAACGATCAAATATGCGCCATAGGCACATGTTCTGGAGTACTAACTCATGGAGAGCATGCAAACCAACATTAAAAACATAATCTGTCAAAAGTTAAAATTAGAAAGATGCACTGAGGCCATAGATAAATAAGCATAAAGATGTACCAAGGCATCCAAATAAAAGTAGAAAGCATCGAGAAATCCAAATCTTTAACATTTTTTAATTATTATTTGAATTTCCAATAATCTAATTAATTGTATATCGCGATTACTATTGAATGAAATGAATTAAATATTCATATAATATTTATATATTGCATTCTTTAGATTTATGTTTATTCGTCGTTGAAACATATATTGTTGAAATGTTTATTTGCAGATAAATAGTCAAAATAAAAAACAATAAATAATTAACTATTATTATTATTTACGTTTCGACACTGTATGTGTGTCATCATTCAAAATATAAAAAATGTATCAATGCATACCAAACCATCAGGAACAAACACAAATATACATTTGAAACACACATAATTATAAATTAATGAATAAATAAATAAATATTTATAAAAATAAATAAATAAACTAGTGGTGCCTTGAAGCAAATTGCTGGAACTTCCCGTACCAAATTAAAGTTTTGAAAATCTGAATTATTTTTGATATTCAAAGAATTTTTTTTTTTGAAATTAAAAAAAAAATTGAAATATTTTTTTTTCTTTGTCCAAAAATAATCTTTTTGTCACCAGAAGCAGAAAGTTTTTTGAATCATCCAAATCAAATGCTTATCTCTTTCAAAAAATACATTTTTTGCACATTTTTCTCCGTATCTCCGAAACGGCTGGGCCCATAGATAAATAACCAAAAAATAGACTGGACCTGTATGCCAAAAATTTATTACCACTTCTCCCCATTATTACGAATCGAATGCTTTTTAGATCATTCGAATCGGATGTTCCGTTCTCTCAAAAACTCGATTTTCTCGATTTTCTGCACTCTTAGCTCTGTAACTCCAAAACGGCTGGACCAATTTTTACCAAAAACTAATCAGCACATCTCCCTAACCATAGGAATCGAATGTATTTTAACCATTCAACAAATCGGTTGAATGGTTAAAACACACACACACACACATATATATAATATATATATATATATATATATATTTGGGATTATTTCAGAGTATTGCCAGAAACAAAAACGTCCGACGAAATAATAATTCATAACCGAGCTCTAAGCAATTCTGGGGAAGAAGAAAAATTTTCTTCTTCTGAAGAAAGTACAGAAAGTGGCAGGTACAAAACATAAAAAATATAAATATATTCAAATTGAATACTATTTTAATTTTTTTTGAAGGTACTTAAGTGGATCCGCATTAAATGCAATTTCTGAAACTCTTGGAGCAATAAACACGGTTGGTCGATATTTGGTGAACATGACAAGGCATGACAGAAAAGATATTAGCCAGGAACAAGACATACAAGAAGATGTTCCTGGTGCTCTTCTAACAATAAGCAAAAATGTTTTGGGTAATTTATATACATGGATAAAATTTACATGATATACGTATTTCTAAAATGCGGATTTAATATTAAACTCAAACTAAAGTTGTGTATTCACTTAGTGAAACACGTGTTCACTAACTAAATATTTTCCGTTATTGTTATTGACTATTAAAGTAATGTTGTTTTATCTTAAACATTTTTTTTATCATATAATTTTGCAGGTAGAAATGTCACTGAATCAATAGCACCATTTGTGCGCGGCGAATCTCCCTCGAATATTAACTTTATAACAGGTTCGGCTAAACAACGTCCTGGTGGAAAAGTTACAAATTCCGATATCAACGCTCGTGCATGCACAACACCAGCGGGAGGCCGCGGTAGATGCGATGACCTTAGCAACTGCCCGAGACTACTTTTGGACCTTGCTGCGCTTCGGCAAAGTTTGTGTTTCAAAAGCTTATTCGTACCTGGTGTGTGTTGTCCTGTAGATGACAGTAATAATCAGGTATAAACTAAATTTTTGAATTTGTCAACGTAAATATTACATATCACATTTCTTTTAGCATTTCAGACATTACATTATTAATTTTAAATGCAATTTGGTTTCAATTTTGTTTTCTATTTATGTAGCAGAATGGTAATTTGCAATTAACAGTGTTGACGACGCAAAAACCGACTCGCCTAACAGCCAGGCCTCCAGTAGTGCTAACTACAACTTCTCGACCCATAACTTCCACCAGAAGACCTAAAACAACAACAACCGCATCGACTACGACGGAAGATAGTTCTTTGGAATCTGAAAACCCAATCGATGAACCATTGAATCAACTCATTGTTAATCCAGATGGTAAGTTGATAGTAATAGTAAGCATTGGATTACAATATGCTAACATGTGCTAAGACCATTACAGTATATACATACTCAAATTGACCTAATCATTTTTACCAGAGTGCGGCGAAACTGAAGATGAAAGTGGTCGTGTTGTTGGTGGACAAGAAGCCCGATCTGGAAGCTGGCCCTGGATGGCTGCCATATTCCTTCATGGACCCAAACGCACAGAATTTTGGTGCGGTGGTTCACTCATTGGAACAAAATATATCTTAACTGCTGCGCATTGTACTAGAGACTCGAGGCAAAAGCCGTGAGTAAATAATATTTTTTTATGTAGTTATTGAATAGCAAAAGATTACATGTTTACGATAATTTTTTGTAAAAATTATTTAATCATTTAAGACAATAAAATTATATGAATTTATAAACAAATTAAGGTGCAAAATGAGTCACATTTGTTTTTTTTCTGAGTTTCATATCTCTAATTAAATGATTGACATAAAAAAGCACAATAAAAGTTAATTTATTTTGAATAGATAGAATAAATAAAATCCCAAAAATTTGAATTATAATTCATTACCTAATAATAGTTTTGCAGCAAGGCAATTTACTGTACGTCTTGGAGATATAGACTTAGAAGATGACGAAGAGCCTAGCAGTCCCGCAACATATCGGGTGAAGGAAGTACGTGCTCATCAGCGTTTTTCTAGAGCTGGATTTTATAATGATATTGCAATTTTAGTACTCGACAGCCAAGTTAGAAAATCCAGATATATTATTCCTCTTTGTTTGCCGCCTAGGTAAGTTTAATGCTGGCGTTTTGAAGTTAAAATTTGACTGACTAGTATAAGAAAATACTAGAACTACTACCGATATCTAAAAAAAAACTACGATTCTTCACAATTATCAATTCATTTGGAATCAAATTATTTTATTCAAACTTATTTAATTGATTTTATATTAGGCATCGTCCTTTGTCTCTTTCACAAAAAAACGTGATAAAAATTCATGCCATATTCTTTCCTTATTATGTATTTTTAAGTTCTATCACATTCCGCAGACAAGATGCTCAAGCTCGTGACCGTTTGGCTGGACGAAGAGCAACCGTGGTCGGGTGGGGTACAACATACTATGGTGGCAAAGAAAGCACGAGGCAGCGCCAAGCCCTTTTACCCGTTTGGAGAAACAGCGATTGTGATCGCGCTTATTTCCAACCTATAACTGAAAATTTTGTTTGTGCTGGATACTCGGAAGGTGGTGTTGATGCCTGTCAGGTAATAAATAAACTATAAAAATTATAACTTTATAATATTGTGAAATATGTCTGCCTTTTTACGATATATCATACATAGTATTAAAATATTCGCGTTATAATTATGAGAAGTTTCATTAAATGATAAAAATTCCATAAAAATATTTTACTGCCACTAGCAGGCTATGCTAAAATTAAAAAAGATTAATGAACATGTGAAGTAAACGAATTTCTTAATTTATAAATGATAGAATATTTATGTAATTAATTTGGAAACATTTTTTTTAAATTCTGAACTTATTTTGAATTCATTAAGCGATTATTGAGTATTTCTTTAATAAAAAAAAATAAAAAAAATAACAAAAATGTATACTTCACACTGAGTAAATATTTTACAAAACCAAATTGCGCCATTTCCGAATATGGTGATGCCAAAACTAAAATTAATGGAAAGTAACATATTAAAAATCGAAAATAAAATGGGTACTTGTACCAAATTCAAGTGTTATTATTATGAGATTGTTTTAAAAAATTTAACAATATAATTAATTTTTTCTCCAGGGCGACAGTGGTGGGCCACTGATGATGCGATGGGGAAGTCGATGGACTCAAATCGGAGTCGTCTCCTTCGGAAACAAATGCGGCGAACCAGGATATCCAGGAGTGTATACAAGAGTTTCACAGTACTTGAATTGGATACGTAATAACACAATTGATTGAAATAGTTATTGAATGCTATGGCATTCTGGAACCAAATTATTTATGAACAAAAATGCTTAGAAATTATAAATATTTTGAATACTTTTCTGCAAATTCTTGAATTTAATTTATTGGAAACATAACGGAAACTTCGATAATTCAAAATGCTTTATTGAGTTAGTGCAAATAAACTGATTTTTTTTAAACAAGTATGCACAAAGAATTGATTGAGAAGTTTTGATCATTATTGTATGTAACAATTTTTAGATAAATACCATTCCATACACTCATTGAACAAATAAATAATATACGATACGCCATTTTAAATATTTCTATGTAGATTTTAATACTAAACAAACTATGTTAACAGACACAAAACATAATTCATAGTTTAATAATTATAGTACTGAAATAATACCGTTTCATATTTTGAAAAATTCATTGGCCAAAATGAACTTAAGATAATTGGAGCAATTAAAGATATGCTGGTTTTCTAGTGATGAATCATACGTATAATAATATTTACATTTATCTATTCATACATATGTTTTTAGAGATCATTAATATATTGTGATAAAGATATTTAAGCTAAATTAATTTAAATGTTTTAAGAAAATTGAAATAAACTAAATTTAGTAAAATTTAAATATAGAATTATCATAATATTTATACTTATAAATAAGTAATTATAAATGTGAATGGAATAAATGTATAATGTAAGTGGAAATTTATACTCATGTTGATATTTTCCAAATTTTATATAAAGCAGTGTATATATACCTTTATAGAATTTAATAACAATTTATATATAAATGTACATTTTTGTAATAAATTATTTGTTTATGTTACATTTCTATATTTAAAAATAAAATTTTCAACAATAAATTTTCAGTAACCAAAACCATGATTACATGAATTATTATTATTCTTGTTATCTGCTATTATTATGCAATTTCTAAAAATTCAAGGATATGTTCATGTTGGTGGTCAACATAAGCTGAATTGTTCTTGTGTTAAAGTAGAAAATAGTTAATTTATATTTTTAAAAAGTTGTTAAAACTTTTAAACATGATGAATTTAAAAAAAATTAATAATAAAAAACATTTATCAATTTTGCAATATGAATAATGTTGAAATATTGAAAAGATTTTAATTTTCGCACTATTTAAATTATAAGCCCGCTGGTTAAAACCATTTGAGTTAATATGATATGTAACTTCAAAACTGCTGTAATGACTTAATTACAACCAATGGGTTTGCAAACACAAATTTAGTATTTGTTCGAAATCGATCCTAAACGCATATATGTGTAAATATACATAAAGCAATGAAAATTTTGGAAACTTCATGATAAATTCAAGGTATTTTCAGAACTTTTATGTAGGCACATAAATCCGAAAACAAAACATTTGGGAATATTGCTGAAATCTTGAATAAATAATATTTAAATTCATTTATCAAAAATGTATTAAAATGATGTAAATAACAAAACTATCTTACTCTACATTAATATGCATATACATGCAAGCGTATACATATACATATATTTATGTGTGTGTGTGTGCGTGTGTGTGTATATGTTCAAAACATATACACTGTGTGCATATCTTTTAATACATATATGAAGGATAAAACATATTCAAAATTAATTTAAACAAATTTACAATTTATAATTAGCCGAGGTTCAATTATTTATCCAATAAATTAATTAAATATTTACAATTTTGATTGAAATTATGTACATATTCTTGTAAGAGATTATGTGATCCATTTTTATATTAATAAGATTACTTTTAAAATTAAATAAATATTAGCAATTTTTTATCTTAATATAAGAAATGTAAAAAAATACATCTAAACTTACCACCAGCTGAGCAAAATATATGATAAAAAGTATTGTCTGCTTCATGAAATAATACTAAATGGACTTTAAAGAAACTCCATTTCTCTTTCAATACCCACAAATTTAAGCTGTTCTGTTGGTCCATATCTATAGTCAAAAAATAATTCTTCACCAGGCTGAATTGCTCGTTTAGCAAATATTCCAATACGATGATCACCATTGACCATCATTACCTAAAATTAATTCATGATCCTAATTGTCACTGAAGTTTTATTGAAGTATTGCATGTTACCTAACATACCTTTGCATAGCAATTAGGGTTTATAGAATGATTTGCAAATCTTATTTTGTTTCCTTTTCTTGTAGCATCTACCACAAAATCTAAAAAAAAAAATGTATATCAAAAGGTATCCTCCGTTATATAACACATGCTTGGTAGAAAATTCTTATGACATGGCATATGAGTTTGATTTATTATTTGACTCATGTATTGAATTTCAATAATTTTAAGAATCAAATTATTATAAAATAATAAGTTTATAGTAATAAATAAAGAAATAATAAAAACTTCACTTAGTTAAGTTTACCATTATTTAAATTAAATAAGAAACTGCACATATATTTATCATAAACTTTTCCTCTACGGTCAGCCTCATCTTGAGAAATTATTTCACCACAGTACTCAGAGATAAACTCATTCTTTTGAGCACTTTCTTTCAAGAAAATGCCCCAGCCGGCTACATCTGATGGTGCCATTAGTAAATGTTTATCTGAATAGAATAAATAAGTAATACAATTATACTACTGATAAAATTTGAAAGTATTATAATAATAAATGTAATACAAATACTATTAAATTTAAGTGAATAATGAAAATCTGACTAGGTTGAGTCTATTAAAAAGAAAAGATAATGCAAAAAACTTACGTAATCCCCTCTGCACACTAACATTTTTACATGTAATCCTAGTTAAATTGAACTGATCAGCACCACATGTTTGACAAAGATCGGGATCGCATTCACGCACAGCCAAATAACAAGGGCATTGCTTTGTATTACACTGTGCTTTACATCGACATCCTGGAAAACGATTCTGGCCTACAACAACAATGAAGTTATAGTATTTAGAAAAATTAATATGCTATTATGCAAGTAAGTAATTAAATAGCAATAACTATACTATTCATTAATTTACATTTAGTTCAAAACAATATTTTTCTAAATAATCTCACATTCTCAAGTACATAAATAACCAAAGCAGTAATCTACAGCATACAAAAACCATCTAAAAGCTAGTAAACTTACAATCAGAGCTGCATTGACAAAACTTTTCACAGAAATTCTGAGCTCCAATGCAAGGACAATTACTATCACATGGTTTGTTAGGATGATCACAAGGTGAAAAGTTATAAACGTGATTTGAAGAAGAATCCTTTTTTAATTGAATTTTGCGACAATGAACAGACCTATTATTTAAAAATAATTCTATATTATTGAATGCACACACTTATATAAATATATATAATGATATTTTTATTTATTTTGAAATACCATAATCTATGCTTCTTCTTCTTCTTCCTTGGTGGTGTAAAGTCTCTAATAGCTTCCAAAGTCGGAATATCTTCTGCTTCTTTTTGTGAAAAGTAATAAACCTTTCAAGAAAATGCATTAAGGATATTGTTCATAATAATTAAAATGTTCATCAATCAATTACCTGTTGGCAAGTTTTTGTCAGCATTATTTGTGCAATAGCACAATAATTTTTTAGTAGAACTTTATGCAAACTACGGAAAAGTGATTGATCTGCCCCTGTCCATTCAATATCAGTGCGACCTTGCAAACCTATAAAGTGTGGTTTATTAGTAAAATAAAATCTTTCATCATATTGCATCATGATTTAAACATATTATTGACATACTTGACATTGGCAATGGTGCTAATGCAGTTTGCTCATTAGATAAATTCTGTCCATTCACATTCTGGAAATCTACAAAGCAGTAATCAATCAAAGTGACTATTATAATAATATAAAATATTTCTAAAATAGAAAGTTTAAAACTTAAAAACAAACTTTGTATAACAGTAACCACTTTGACGTTATAAATAAAGACACACTGATTATGGTTATCACCGATAGTGGTTGTTTTAATGAAAGGTTAAATATATAAAAACATATAAAAATTCAAATTTTACATTACAGTGAAAAATATATTGAACATAGGTTCACTGTCTTTAATGTCAATTACAATTTAAAAAAAAATTACCTCTACTAAAACGACTGCTATCATTGCTGTCTTCTGAACTAGCCTCATTGCCCGAGTCTTGCGGTAGCTTTTCTTTGGCTAGTTCTTTTTGCTTGTCACTATTGATCTTTATATCAGCTTCTATTTTTTCTCGCATACCATCCTTTAACATGATTTAAAATAAATTGTAGGTCATTATTTGTGAGTAAGAAGAAAAAAACAAACATGCAATTTAATAATTGCAAAAACAAGATATAAAAATATGGCTTCTATGTTTCTTTAAAATTAATTTATTTCAAAATTTTATATTGTTATTAACTTACCAACAGCATGTAACAGTGTTCACTGCAAGGTTCTGTGAAAGGTTTCAGATCTGCAAATTTTCGCTTTTGTAAATTGGGAACAGGATGACAAGCTTGTAATCCTGTAACACATTTGAATATTATAATTTATCACCAGTATATGAAGCTTATTAAATTAGGTTTGAAAATATTACAATTATCAGTGTAATATATATTTAAATTTTATTTTGACGAGGTTTGCAGAAAATATCTCACCTGCAAATTGGCCACCTTTGATGCAAAGAATGGGTGCATTAAAGGAAAACAACATTATAAAAAATCATACCATTACCTAATTGGGTTCATGTACATTCACATGTATTTATACATACATCATATGTACACATTTGTTATTATATGTATATATATTTTACTATATAAAATTTCAAATAAGAAAATATATTTACTTACGATGAAGAAAACAATCGTATTTAAAGCATCTTCTACAGAATAATGTATGAAAAGAATGCAGTGTTTGTTCTCTGGGAACATTTTCAGCCCGAATCCCATCAATGTTTGGTGTACATTCAGGAGGATTTGCATCTGGGTCAACTTGTTCTGTTAGTTCTATATACCTATAAAAATATTAAACACACATTTGTAATATTATAAGAACAAATCCTTGAAAATTATATATATATATATATATATATATATATATATATATATATGATAATAAATAATAAATTTACCATCCAAAAAAAAATGAAATAATAATATATTTATGTAGTAAATGAAATCATACTTTTCTTTTAGTTCTTCTGCAGTTCCTTTATCAGGAAACTGACTGCTGATTGCTTGAAATATCATAAAATTTGGAAATGGTTTCACTGATTTTTCTTCATTTTTAATTTCATTCTCTGGTTCATCTACAATTTCAATAATTTCAACATCTTCATCCTCTGTTTTTATTCGATTTTCGACAGAGCTTCGTCTGTAACAAAAATATTGTGTTAAAATATTAATTTTCTATTGACAAATATAAGTAATATATCAACATAAAATCAAAAGTACCTTATTTCATCATTAGATTCCTTTTTGTGTTCTTCGTCATTTGGTTTAGATTCATCATTTGAAGTATCAGAAAGTTTATTTTTTTCTTCGATTATAACATTAGTAGATTTTGTCTTATCTTTTGAATCCTTTGAATGCCTTAATTCCCTTCCAGACTCCACTTTTGAATCATCTTTGTTCAGAATTGTATAAGTCATCAAAGCCTGAACTAACTCAACAAAGATTGAATCATCAATAAAACCTCCTTCTTTATCACCTGTAAGATGCAATATATGTACATTGAGTTACATGACAAAATTATTAATAATTTATATAATTCACCTATGAAGAACAACTAAAATATACAGAAATAGAAGTCTTATGACTTCTAAGTTTTTTTATTTAGATTGTTGTAGTACTTTTATACTTTTATTGAACATAATTCTCGAAAGAAAAAAAAAAAACAAGAGAACCCACATAAAAATGTGATATGAAATATAAGTACCACTTCATACTGATAAATAGAAATTAGAAATAACAAGAAAAAAAATTATATTGTATCGTAACTTTAAAAATATATACTAACCATGTACTTTTCCATCATAATTTTTTATCAACTCTTCAATGAAAGTTCCATCTTGATCTAAAACTTCATCTCCCATATATGGAATATTGTGGAGAACAGTTTCATCTTCAACCATAAAATTCTGTTGTGTGGGTGCCCAAGTGTACATAGTTGGGATTGGAGTTACGGCTGATATCACTCTAATAAAAGTTGATTGAGTTTCGCCTATTTTAAATATAATTTTATAAGATTATTTATCATTCACAAATATTTCGAATGAATTTCACACTGAATAAATTTCTAACATATTGTATTATCAACTTTTCACAATTAATTAACATATTTTTTACAAAATTCAAGCAGTAGCCAATTCAACTATAAAATAAAAGTCATATTTAATATTTTATTAAGAGTATTTTATATTAATCTAAAGATTACTCAATTGAAAACAGTGTCTGGAGTTAAAATTAGAAATTATCAAATATAACGTTGACATACCATCTAAACTGACTACTTCTGCCTTTTTCATGCAAGATACATGATTTGGTTGTGACTCCTCAACCTTCCAAACAGCTGGACTTGATATCCATCTTCTTTCTTCTTCCAGCAGTATATCAACGGATCGATTTCTAGATGTTATAAAAAATATAATTATTATTTTAGCTAGCAATTTGTCAAAAGCAATTATGTATTAATGAATAAATATTTGTAGTTTGTATAAATATATCTGAATATCTGAGTATATTGTATTTGCAAAACACAAGTTAGCAAAAATTTATAAAGTTAATATACAAAATAAATATAATCAGTTACAAATAACTAATGTTCAGTTACAACCTACAACCCCACAATACACGCATATATATATATATATATATATATATATATATATATATATAAATATATATATAAATTTTACTGAACTCATTTGGGCAAATATACATTTAAAGAGATTCTTTATACAAGTCTTGATTTACCTATTCTGATTCCAAGCAATTTTAACCTCATCTGCACGTTTGTGTCGCTTAATTTGGCGAATTCGCATATATTCTGATTTTACTCGTTTTTTCCATTCTGCAGACACTTTAACTTTACTCATGATTGAACCAAATAATAATATATTTATTCTCTATTGTGCTAGTTATATTATTGTATATGCATTTTGTGCCAAAAGTCAACAACTGTTTCACTGCTTTCTTATGTATGTGTGGTTATGAACGAAGATGTCAAAACATTTCATTTTTCAAGGTTGGTTTACGCGGTTTGTGCATGAAAATTTGCCATGGAAACTGGCGGGAACCGTCGTTTAACCGCCATAAATTGAAGCCTGGACCATGGATTATACATACCATGGATTGAAATGATTTGAAAGGTTTTGAAAGATTTGAAATGATTTGAAGCATAGATAAAAGAAGAGTGATTTGAAGGTTTGATTTTAAAATTTGTTGTCCGAAACAAGTTGGGTGCATGGCATCGTTAAGGCAAATTCCTGGAACTCTAGACAATATAATAATATAATAAATATATTGGCTAGAACTTCTCGTACTGTAATTAAAAATTTTGGTACAGAACCCAAAAACATTTACACAAAATGTGTACACGTTATTAAAATCTCTATAAAATATCAGATAATTTGATGTGCATATGTGCAATAAACATTTCTGACCGCCAAATGACATTTTTTTAACTTATTTTCATTGAGAGTTCATAACCGCCGGACCCGCCTTCCCAAAAATTTAATCAGTTTTTCATCTTGTCAATACAAGTAAAATGTTTTTTTGAATTATTAAAATCGGACGTTCCGTTCTCTTAAAAACTGAGTTACCGTTTTTGGCACATTTTGCCCCGTATCTTCGGAACGGATAGACCTGCCTTTGCCAAAAACTAATGAGCACGTCTCCTTATCAATACCAATCGAATGTTTTTTGAATTATTCAAATCGGTTGATCGGTGTTCCCGAAATCGTCGACGAAAATTTGTTTCCGCACACACACACACACATACATCTATTTTTTCTAAGGTATGCTAAAGTATTCAGAAACCTTTGAAACGTAAAGATATATAAAAATGTTCATTTTCGTTTTTTTTGCCAATACTTTACCAATACTTTGACTTACCCGACGGGAAGTTAATAGAGAAGAAAGTTCTCCTAATTTATTATGTAAAACTAGCACTACAACTAATAATACAATGCCCTTACACAATATAGCAGTAAAACAGCCCACTATTAATATTTTGGCTTGGATATTAGCCTATTATTATCATATTTATAGATAGAAGAAAAGTATATGATGTATATGATCACATTAGTCTGCTTACTATACGAAGAGCGGAATGTATGATTATCATGATTATCTATGTCATGTACTACGAACATGAATAATTCTGCCATAAAAATTTGAACAATAAAATTTTACTTCGTTTTCTTACAAATTTTGGATGTTTTACTAATGTGGAAACATTATTTATAAATCAGCATAACTAGATTTAAAATATATTAATCTACAAGTCTACAAGTATTATTCTGTTTCATGAAATAAATCAGTTCCTAGTGAACATAATTATTAACAACATGACAAATTTTGGAATAATAGTATTTAAATTTGAAAACATTTTATAACTTTAATTACTATTATATTTTACTAAAAATTAGATACATTGCTGTTGAGATTCATCTTTACTAATATATAAAATAAGCTAGTGTTTAAAGCTATTTTTTTAGACATTTCAAGTGTTAATGAATCCGCTAATACTAAATGCTTCTAGAAAAAATGACATATATGTACATATGATTCAAAAGTAGTGATTATTTATTTAAAACTTTCATAAATATTACAAAAAGTGCAAATCTATACAGTGCATTATTAAATTTACGTTTAGAAATGTAATGCACAACTTTCAATATCACCAATGGTTGCTATAATAAATCACTGTCAAATTCCATTTATTGTTTCTTTATCATTCCAAAGTTTCTTAACTTCGGTATTTTTAGCTTCTATTATTGCATTCATAACAATTTCTTGTAATTCTACTTGCAACTCTTCCATCGACTTATCAGCATTTATTTCTAACCACTTTGCACAATCCTTGTGTTTTAGATCTTGAAAGTTTTTCATTACTTTCTTTTGTAATTCAGGGGTTTCATATCTGAAATATTATGATTTATAACTTATGTGTTCAATTATTTATAGATATAAACTCCAAATGAGGTAAAATCACTTTCTATAGCAATTGCTCTAAATTGAAAGTTGAAAATAATGTTTGAAAACAATTGTGAAAAATTAAAAACTTTCATTTAAATAATTTTCATTAGTGTTGATTAATATTGTTAATATTTAATTGAACTGTTTCATAATTAACAGTTAAAAATATAATTTTTCATTCAAATTTACTATGTTACAAATTTTTGTTCCCTCACTATTTTAATAATAAACAATAGGAAGAATAATCAAACCAAATATAATTAACCTTTCATTTCCATAACCACTTCTCCTCGCAATTGCTTCTTCAGTCATTGTTAATAGTAATACTAAATCAGGCTTTGGCAATCCTATTTCAGGTGACTTACACCATTCAAGATTTAAACCTGAAAAATTAAATAACTTGTTTATTATAAATAAAAGTATATCTCTTATAAATTATAGTTCATCATATAACTATAGGATATTAATATTATATATAAAATTAAAAAGGACTATGACAAATTCTCACATGATTTAGTACCTTTTGCAGAAGAAAATGCTACTCCTGAATAAGAATATCTATCAACAATAAGTGTTGTGCCCTGATTCAGTAAATTCAACATATTCTTGTTCGCTTCCCATCTAAATTTTATGTTGTAAACATTAAAAAATTATACGATATTATTATTGCATTGCTTTACCTATTTGCTGTAAATAGTAAATGAATTACGTGATCATCTAAATCTTCTTTGGAAGATAAATAAGAATTTATAAGTTTTCCAATATGTGTATTTCTGTCCGGAAAGTTAATGTACTTTGATGGAACATTTTTTGAGAGTAAATATTCCACTGTAAATAAATAGCATTGTTAAATATATATATTATAGTTGATAGTTTTCATAGCTAAAGAAGACATTCATAATTTTAATACCTAATTTTTTACATTGTGTAGTTTTGCCTGAACGGTCACAGCCTTCTAAAACAATAAGTGCTCCTCTTGAAGACGACATGATATTAAATGCAATTTAAAAATGCAATTGTAATGTATTTTGAATAGTTATTACAAAAGTTATTTATTATCCTAAACTAAGCTACTATTTAATTTACTACTGAAATTTAATAAAAGCCTAGTTATAACTATTTTGCCGGCTTTGTGTATGAATAACACATGTACTCTATATTAGTTATTAATTCATTTATTTATTATTTTCTAATTTATTCGGTTCAAGAAATATAATATATAATTGTGAGTGTAACAAATTTAAAGTAAAAGGTTTATTTTACTGAAATGACATATTGAGGTTAAAAATTAGTATTAACTGACATTCATAGAATAGACTATATAAATTCAGGATAAGAATAAGCAAACAATTATTGACTAAGAATATTCATAATGGATAGATATAAAAATAGAGGGATATCAAAACATAGATAAAAGAAGAGTATCAAAATATCTTCAAATTTCAAATGAGCTGATGCATATCGACATCTTTTATATTTTCAATTTAGGCTCTTATATTTTTTTTCACATTTTTCAGGAACAAACAAATAATCCTTTACAATTTCCATGTGCAAAAAATATTATTTCAGATGTTTTTATATTTATGATTATTATTTTTATTAATAATAAATATGTATTAATGCCAGATGTTTTTATATTTATGATTATTATTTTTGTATTAATCATTATTAACTAATAGATCTGTCTGTCTATAAAATGACCGTTTTATAAACAGCTGCATATCATGATGAAAATAGCAGAAAATACCCTTACAGCTATTATTTTATATTATATTATATTATAAGAGATTTATGAATAAGAATAGCAAGCCTGATTAAAAAGTTACACTCAAACTTCTAATGTCATATGTTACAAAATAACATATGACATTAGACTTATTTATTCATGTTTGATATTTGAAATCACCGTGACAATTGTTTATTTTAACAAAAAAATTTATTTGTTAACATCTATTATATGTATATTCTCTACCGAAATTTTAACTCTTAAATCATGTCAAGACAGCAAGATCAAAAAACGACTAAAGAACAATCAAATGTAGCAAATAATAATATGAAATTGGAAGAAAATTTGCATTATTCAATTGTCAAATTGAGAGGCCTGCCATGGAGTTCTACAGAAGAGGATATAGCTAAGTTTTTTTGTGACTGTGAGATTGAAGGGGGAACTAATGGAATCCACCTGGTTATGTCAAGAGACAACAGACCCACTGGGGAAGCTTACGTTGAATTTGCAAGCACAGAAGATCTCACAAAAGCATTAGCCAAAGATCGAAATCACATGGGAAATCGATATATTGAAGGTCAATAGTACAAGACAGCCTAATTGTTACTAACGTAGACATCCGTAGACGTAAACACTAAGGATAGTTTACAAAGAAAATCGTCAATATCAGTTTTTAAATTAGTGCTTTGCTCTACAGCTCTACATTTTCCTACTTTTTTATATAAAGCATATGCATTTTTCTTAATTCTTGGCCCTTTAGTTCTTCTATTTTACAATTAGGTGGCTCCTGTACCAGGCTGCCTTTTCTTCAATATGGCAGTTATCCAGTTTCCATTCTCTTTCATAATCCAAAACAATACTATTCTCATTCGCTTTTCATAGTATTTTCTCATTGATTAATTGCCGATCAATGAAAGTAATTTTTGTTCACACTAAAATCCATGATTCTGATGTGTACAGTCGTCCACATCATCCAAATTATCTATTGATAACTTTGGAAGCTTATTTCCTTTCAACATTCTCTTGAATATTAATTTTTTGAATTCACTATTATATTATATTTTGAAAGATTATTCAATTATCAGACCTATTTATATAATACTTTTGCTCAACCGAATACAGTTATAAAATGCAATATTGAGACAATAATTGGTAAAATAAAATTATAAAAGAAACCTTTGTAAGAAGGTGAACAGAACAATCAACTCTCATTTCGACAAAGAAACAACTAATAGTAATAAAATAGTAAAACACCGTTTGCTATTATTTACCAAACATCAGGAAACTAGCAAAAAACATTAATTCAAAATGCACTTTTTGAATAATTTATATAAAATAAATAACATTGAAGTGGATAATTTCATACCATAATTCAAGTGGACGATGCTATTGGTTCCTTCGAGCATTAGAATATCAATATCAAAGTCATGAAAATAAAGATTAAAATATATAGATGATGTATTTCGTTTATTTATTTCTAGTGTTTCGGACAAGGCAATCCGAGTTTGAGTGGGCCTTAAGGCGACAGACAAATTCAAGAGACTGGAAAAACGATGCAGTTGTAAAGTTGCGTGGATTGCCATTCGATTGCACAAAGGATGAAGTAGCAATATTTTTCGATGGTAAAGGAATTGTTTTTTTAAGTATAGCACAACTGAATATAAAACATTTTTTGTACTTAGGTTTAGACATTGTTTCGAATGGCGTAACAATGGTTACCGATTCTACTGGAAGATCCAATGGCGAAGCGTATGTACAATTTAAGAATGTAGAAAATGCAGACCTCGCATTGAAGAAACATCGCGAAAAAATTGGTCACAGGCAATCAAAGTTTTATTTTACAAAAAAAAATATTTATGCATCAAACATAAATTATCTCAAGTCTTTATATTATTGAAAACGATCTAGCAATTTGTGAAACTATAGAAGCGTTAAATGATTGTTAAACTTCGTATAATATGTTCTTATAAGCTTCAACGATTCTAATATTGACCAGAATCAAGTTCATGATTAATATACCAAATCATCTCTAACTAATTAAAATATTTATATAAAAAAACACTTCACATTTATCATAACCATAATGTCCCTAGGACAGTGGCGTCGGAACCGTGTGGGCTGTGTGGGCTTGAGGCCACCCATGAATTTTGATGGGGGGGCTCAGCCCACCCATCAATTTCAAAAAATTATATGGGCTAATATCTCTAAAAAAAATGAGACCACTGGCTGCCTATTTAAAAAAAAAAAAACGAGCCCACCCATCAAAAATTTGGTTCCGGCGCCACTGCCCTAGGATAATAATAAAAATATTTAAAAATAATAAAATCGATTACATTCATAGATATATAGAAATATTTCGAAGTTCCATCATGGACGTTCGTCGCTTTTGTGATAATCGGACATATACTAGCCAGTATATAGGCCACCCCTTGATTTCCCACACGGAACCTCGTTACGCAATGACCCCTTGCGAGAGGGCATTGCCCACGCCCCCTGGAATTTTTAGAGTCAGCAGGTTTAACAGAGGCTCGCAGCCAACAACGAGACAATTTGGTGGTATACATGATGATTATAACATATTATTAACATCATAAATGCTTACAATTATGCAAAATTGTAAAAACCCAGTAAACACCGTGCGGCGGTAGGAAAGTGAAATCCACATAAATTCCACATAGATATCACAGAGCTAAAGGCAAGCTTGTGGATTTCAGATTGCTACCGCCGCTCAGGTCACACGATGTTAACTGGGAAATCACTTGAAAAAAAAAAACGGAACGGGATAATGGCACTAGGAACAATATCTTGATTAATCATAGATAATGTTTCTTGTCTTACCGATTCAATAACCATAATAAAAAATATGGTTAATTACGAGAATAACACTGTGGAACTATCAGTAATACTGTTTCAATAATTCAAAATATCATTAGCAATGCCAATATTAAGGTCACCCAAGTTATTTTTTAATAATACGTTAAATTTATATATTGCTTACTATAGAATATAATGAATTTGAGAATTGGACATTATTGCCAAGTAGAATTTCTTCCACACCTGCAGATTTGACAGGCCCAACACGCATAGGTAGCGCTGAAAGAATTGATTTAACTTCTTCAGGAGTTAGGATAACGCCTATGGCACGTATTATGCATGACAGGTAAAGTACTACCAGCTTATATAATAAAAATAACTAGCTGTAAGTGGAATTCTGTCTTAAGGCAATTAGGGCATCGTGCCTTAAGGCAAATTGCTGGAACTTCCCGTACCAAAAATTATTATTTTTTTTAAAAACGATTAACATTTTTGAAAAAAATTTACTTCGAAAAAATAAGATTTTTGAGAAACTATAAATTGGACAAAAAATTACTTTTTTTGAAAAAAAAAAAAATTTTTTTTTAAATTTTTTTTTAAAAAAAAATTTTTTTTTATTTTTTTTTTTTGAAAAAAAATGTTTTCTTTATTTTGACATATTTTGGAAGATCTGAACTTGTTTTTCAAAGCAATCGTACTGCTTTAACTGCATAGAGACAAAATATAAAGCGCGTAAGCGCGGCGTCGCTGTCTAACGGGTAAACATTGGTACGGAACCCATAGAAAAATAAACAAAATTTAAACTTATTGTTAAAATCTCTATAAAATATCTGAAAATTTGATGTGCATATGTCTAATGATCATTTTTGACCGCCAAATGGCATTTTTTTTCACTTTTTTCGTTAGATCTCCGAAACCGCTAGACCTGCCTTTATGAAAATTTGATCAATTCTTTATCTTGTCAATACAAGTAAAATGTTTTTTGAATTATTAAAATCGGACGCTCCGTTCTCTTAAAACCTGAGTTACCGTTTTCGGCACTTTTTGCCCCGTATCTCCGGAACGGCTAGACCTGCCTTCGCCAAAAACTAATCAGCACGTCTCCTTATCAATACGAATCGAATGTTTTTTGATTTATTCAAATCGGTTGATCCGTGTTCCCGAAATCGTCGACGAAAATTTGTATCCGCACATACATACACACACATACATACATACATACACACACACACACACACACACACACACACACACACACACACATACATCCATTTTTTCTAAGGTATGCCAAAATGTTCAGAAACCTCTGAAACGTAAAGATATATAAAAATTTTCATTTTCGATTTTTTTGCGATTACTATAACTTACCCTACGGGAAGTTAATTATATAATAAAACTTTGCGTTTTATATAGAAATAATAAATGTTCTTCAAAAAAAAAAATTCATTCATTTGTTACTGATAAAGTATATAACTACAAAAACTGGTTAACAAAATTTACAAAATTAATAAAATGTTCTATTTATATAAAGATTGAAAAAGAACGAATAATTTATTAAGTTACTACATCATAAATTAATCTATTGCAGACTTAATCTTGGTAATTCAAATCATGCCTGGATTTCAGGACATATGAGTGGTGGCTTTGGTGATAACACGGCGCACTTTATTCACATGCGCGGCCTACCATTCAAAGCTCGAAATAGTGATATCATTAACGTAATTATTTTGAACTACTATCAATATTTTGATATTCAAAAATTTAAAATATACAGTTATTTTTCATAATTAAGAATTTCAAAGTTAAAAGATATGATTATTAATTCAGGCATACTATGTT
Source organism: Ctenocephalides felis (assembly GCF_003426905.1). Classification (NCBI taxonomy): domain Eukaryota; kingdom Metazoa; phylum Arthropoda; class Insecta; order Siphonaptera; family Pulicidae; genus Ctenocephalides; species Ctenocephalides felis. The sequence goes on along the minus strand of NW_020539725.1, from coordinate 32,271,672 downwards.
AATAGTGTTTAAGTATCAAAATATAATTTGCTATTAATATTTTTTTAGTTTTTTAAACCGATCATGCCAATAAATGTCAGCATTAAATATGAACCTAATGGACGAGCAACAGGTGAAGCAGACGTTGAATTTGCGAGCAATTACGAGGCGTTACAGGTAATTTGGAATTAAGTCAGACATAATGTTTAATAAATATTAGTTCAATAAAAATTATATAAAAAAATACTAAATTGTAATTAAAATTAATCCATCATAACTATTGGTTTTGTATCTTGCAGGCTATGCAAAAGGACAAAGGACACATGCATCATAGATATATAGAATTATTTTTAAATAACAGCAACAGGAAGTCACGAGAGCTATCACTAAATGGTATATTTTCATTTTAATTTCAGTATAGCTCTAAGTACGATTCAAATATATGAATAAATGAAACCGGTCCTTACTTCTATGAATAACTTTATAAAATACTTGTAAAAGAAAACTTTGCAAAAAAAGGCATTCTATTAGCTCCTATCTTTATTCAAAATTCCCCTGTGTGCAACTTTATTAGAATTATAGTCCATAATTTGATTTATTGCATTGGCCTTATGATCAATTTTTTCAATAAAAAATTAAATACGCGTTTTATTAATAATAACATAATGCCACAATAAAATTGTCAGAGCACGCCACTAATATAACAGCAAGTTAACCGCGTATTAAATATGCTAAATAATTCTTCATATTGAATTCATTACCAAAAATATTGAAAAGTATTAATATATCAACTCTTATTCTATAACTGAAACTTTCAAGTAAGTTGAAAGAGGTAGAAAATTACATTCTCTGCTGTGACATTATATTAATATTGGAAAATTTTATTTTTTTACATTTGGTTTTGCTATGATTTCTCCAAAGGTCAGGTTAATGGCTTTTTGGTAAGCTTTTTTAGCATGTTTTATCGATTAACCTTATAAATTATTTAAAAAAATACAATTATAATTCAATTTCTGTTTATTTCTTTGCAGATCACTTCAAGACAGCATTTTATTAGTTATTCAAAATATTAATAATAATTTATATAAAATTAACGGGATTGAAAGCGGCTTTTGCGAAATCTCTTACCAATGTCACAAAAACGAATTAAGCAAAGATAGAGTTAACTATTATTTAATTTTTCTTTCATAAATATTTTTGTAATGTCGACTTTTTGAAATAAATATGTTTCTTTCTTATAATATTTTTTATTATTTTCATATAAGTTTCTATGTACTAAATATTTATTTATTACAATTTTTTATTGGAATGAATCACATTATAACACATTAAGGTTTTCGCGCAGTTAGATCAATATCCATATAAAAAGTACTATTTTTTAGTTTTGACTTTTTAGTTTTTTGATATATATATATATATATATATATATTTATTTATTTATTTAATTATTTATATACATATCTGATTAGGCAATTTACACTAAAAATAATTCATATTTAAATATTAAATACATCAATAAAATATTGTCGTAATGATTGTAAATGAAAGTTCTTTCATTCAGGGTTACTGCAAGAAATTTTTAAACGGTCATGAATTCATTGTAATTTTGAAAATAAATATATGCAAGCACATTGAACTATGGCATATCTGATTGTTCGCGACAACGTCGTCCTTTAATTGAAGTATTTTAATATAATCAATACGTAAAACCAATGAAAGCGAGTTAAAATTTAAAATTACACGCCGGTGTTTCAAATATTGCCTAATTCATGAAATCAATCGCGTTTTCTTTTTGGTCTTTGTCCAATGCCGAGAAATCTAATTATTCGGTATACTATGAAAGCGATAATTAATACAACCAAAACTAGTAAGGATAACACATCGAACATCAGCAATTTCTTCAATGACATTCCAACAGAAGGGCTTCGCATGTGAAGGGCACCATCGTGCTTCAAGACGTAGCTCACCCAGTGGACAGCCCTTTCAACAGGTGTGTTCAAGTTGTCGTGGAAACGTGCGGAAAGTTTCCCCATGTTTCTCTGAAAACTAATGGAAAACGCTCTTATAAAATTACTATTGGAGCAATTGGTTAACAAATATTTATATATTGTATAGACCTCGAGCACGAGACATATCTTTTATCTATGATGCAACGCCTAATAAATGAAATGCGAAATAAGCGAAATGCAGTTGAAACGCATAAATAAAAAAAAATCACATTTGATTTTTTTTTTAATTTTTGAAATAGTTAAGATTGTTAACAGAACTTATTTAAACTTCTGATATTAATACCACAATAATTTTGTATGTTTGTAAGCACTTAATTTGTTTAGCCATTGTCAAATAAACCGACTGAATGGAAATTGAACTAGTGGGATGTATGGCATCGTGCCTTAAGGCAAATTGCTGGAACTTCCCGTACCGTAACGAAATGTTCGAGAAATTGTGAACGTTTTCAAATAGATTATTTTGAATTTTTGTCTAATATTTATAAGAATTATATAAACTGAATTGCAAAGTTGAAATTTTATGCTGGACCTGCCTTTGCCAAAAACTAATCGGCACATCTCCCTATCAAGAGGAATCGAATGTTTTTTGAACCATTCAAATCGGTTGATCCGTGCGCCCGAAAACGTGACTGGAAATTTGTATCCATACATACATACACACACACATCCTTTTTTTCTGAGGTATGCCAAAATGTTCAGAAACCTTAAAACATCGAGAAATGTAAAAGTTTTCAATTTAGATTTTCGGCTCATTACAATAACTTACCCTACGGGAAGTTAATAAATATTATTGAAGTAATTACTTAAGATATAAATATTATTAAAATAAAAATAGTTAAGAATCTGATAAAAATATTCTAAACCCTGTGAATGAAGTAGTACTTCAGAAAACAAATGGTCACTTCAAAGGCATTAAAAATTAGCTAAATAAGCAAGAATACCTAGCCCTATTATAGCCTTTTTAAAAACTGGAAAATCAATAGAAAATGCAAAATTATACATAAAAGACCTAAATATAAACCACCTCCAAACTTAAGCATTCCATAGGAACTGTATCAAATACCAACTGAAGATCTATACTTTTCTTTTTAATTCACATACTATATTTTCTATATATTATATTACTATCTTCTATATATAACTAACCTGGTGTCTGTCAGCATTTGCCGAATTTTTGTTTGCAATACTTCACTCGTAATAGTATTGTAATCCAGTGTTAATGAGACATTATCTCGGCTAGTTTTATGAATATTTTTATGCTGATCTGCAAAGAATGGTAATCCCAGAATTGGCACAGCATTATAAACCGCTTCTTGAATACTCAGAAGACCAGCATGTGAGATGAACAAACGCACATTTCGATGAGCTGTTTCAAAATTTTGACAAAATTAGTCACTTAATTTGTTATATATTTAGAACATATAAACTAAAATATTCTGAAGTATTCAATTATACTTTAGAATTGATAAATATAATTTTGAATTAATGAGTTTATTTAATCTATGTATTTTTTTTAAAAAAAAACTGAGTATATAATATTCCAGGTTAGCTTTTCTCGGCGATCGGCCCAGTTTTTATTTTTTATTTACAAGATAAAACTTAAGACCTGTTTAATTAATATTTGTTTCTTCGTAATAAATTGTGGAAAAAATTTGATGAATTTAATGAAACTTGCATAGCGTTAAATTCATAGTTTCAAGGAACAGTCTATTACTACAAATCTATTAGTCGCTCATATAAAAGTTTTCAATTTTTTCATATAAAAGCTCTATCTACTGTAGACTACAAGCTATGCCAAACTATAACATGCAGATAAAAAAAGATTCAGAAATTTTAAAATAATCAGCAAAGATATCATTGAAATATTATCTTATTATATACCTAAAATATCATTTTGCGGTATCCATTTATGTATTATCACATTAGTAGGCAGCTTTTTAATAAGACTTTCATTTCCAAATTTCCAAACAAATCTATATTCAGATAATTTTCCAAAAGCATCTAAAAACATTTCAATCTTTTCTTCGCTCATAAGCTCACTTCGTATTCCATTTCCCAAACTGAATAAAACGGCACCATTTGAAGATTCGTTCAAGAATTTAAGAATTCTCTGTAATAACAAGAACAATGTTATGCAAACACGTTTATCTTATACGCTAGATATTGAAAGTCATTATAATAATATTATTGTTTAATTAAAATTATCTATTTTAGCCGACATACAATTAACATTGTATTACAAATTATATATGGTATAAAAATGCTGATAGCATGTATAACTGATTATTGCAGCATGATTGCAGCAGTGTATATTTTCAAATAATTTCTTGACATTTTGACTGCTATAGATTAGCTGCTTGTAATACTTAATTAAATGTTTTCAATAAGTGCGGTTTCAATAAATACTAAAATATTTTTTTTTTATATTTATGTTAAATTCATAATTTTTGTTATCAAAATGAATTTATATAATAATATTTTAATCAATTTATGTCAGAATTATATATGTAATTTCTGTATATTACATATATAATTTTACAAAATTATATCAACTGTTAAACGTATTGCGTATATTATATTATCACAGCATTTTATCGGAAATAAAGTGTACAAAATATTTAATTTATTTCCGTATTCCGTATTAGATACGCGCAAATATATTATCATTGAGTTCAAAATAGAATAAAAAAAATTAAATATGAGATATAATTTTAATTAGTTAAAAACAAACGCATGCGTTTTTTGATTATTAGAACACTTGCTGTACAGTGTTATTTTTTAGTTAATTAAATGGCGAATAAAATTATTACCAACGTTTTCTATTTAACTTTTAAAAAAATGAAACGACTAGAGTTTCTAATTATTAAGATAAAATATATGCTTTGATGAATTAATCATATGTCTTATGACAAACTGATTGAGCCTCATGCCCATTATCGTTTTCAAACCTCGTCAAGTTTAAATTATCAAATTTTTATTTTTCCTGGTTACTTATAAGGAATAAAACTCAATTTAATACTGACCTCTGGAATATTTTTTATAGATGGTTTCTGGATATGCAAACCAGCGAGCGGTATAATATTAGGCATCAACGGATGAGACATGTCCAAATTTGGATCAGAATTTGTGAAAACAACACTAGTGTTTTGCTCGATAGATTCTAAATTTTTGACTATATACTCGCCAAAAAATTCTCTTGCTCTCAAATTTTCATGTCTCATAAACACGAACGTCCTAAATACAAGAAATTTTATTATTTAAGATAGATATAACATTATTGTTTCGTTTGAATGCACCTTTATGCCGATTGTAAAAAAAAATATCTTCAGTAGTAAAACAAATTATACAGCCATGGTATACATATAATAAATGAAACTTGTAATATATGTAATACGATAAACAAAACTTTAAAATTAAAAAAAAAATAAAAGGTGAATTAATAATATTTTGAGATGTGCTTCCCACAAAATAAAAATAACAGGATTATTAAAGAATTATGAATTAATTCGAATCTTCGTAAAGACATATTTTGCAATGCTTGGCTGAGTGCAAATTTGCATTTGGGTACTTGCTTTCGATAATCATAATAAATACTATCCTATCAACTTATACATTTCATTTTATTCTATATGAAAATTGCGATGAAAATACAGTGATTTTTGCACTAAATAACGTAGTATACTATTGTTATTTGGGGAAAAAATAGGTTTAATAGTTATATTTCAAAAGTGGAAGTTGAAGAATTTTTTTCCTGCTGTTAAAATATAGGTACTTGCTGAAGTAAAAGCTCACCGTTAAAGAAACTTTTATTATTGGATTATTCACCTTTAGATCCCAAAAGCATATAGAAATTTTTTGAAGAGTATTATCAAAAAGCGATGAAGAGAGAGTTAGCTGACTTATAGTGCCGCCATAAAAGACCCTTTGATCAATAAAGAAAAAGTGATAAGGTAAATAAGATGAACAATTGCTAATGATCTTGAAGAAGAAAGAAACTGTCGCTAGCTTCAGAATTAAGAAGCTAAAATATATAGCAATGAAGAGATCAGGATCACGCTTTTAAACAGAGCTAATAAGTTATTTATATCATACATGAGTATTTTTGTAATTATTTTATTTTAGGTAGTCATAATCAATACTACAAATCAAACTAATTCTATTAACATGTATTATTACTATAAAAACAAAAAGCGTGTTAAATAACGGAGGCTTGATGCTAGATAAATGAATCTCTTTATGCGAGGCATCACTGTATAAATATGACAGAATTGTTAAAATGGTAAGATAAATGATATGATAATCAAATTTATTTATTGTTAATTATTATTCACACACATGCTTTAAAATAAAAAAAAATAAAGTCAATCAATTCTACGTAAATTAAATGTTAATAGATACATCGTAATGAATTAGTCAAAATCAAGTGCCATTGATCGGTTAAAATTTGCTAAATAAATTAGTATATAAAATAGAGAAGAAGCAAATGTATGTTAATCATGCATAATCTAGCATGTGTCTTATTACCTGTACATCCATTCGGCTGCGTGCAAGAATAAGTTGACCGCTCTTTGAACAAATGTCATCGGCCCATCATATTTGGAAGAAGGATGAACCATATAAGACGGAAAATGAGTATTTCCTGATACAAAAAGGGTATAAGTTGGCGTACTTAAAGGAGTTATCTGTGGGAATCGATAATTAGAACAGAAATTATAAATGAAATTAATTAAAAATCATAAAACAGAAATATGCATCATTTAAAACATACAGTAGAAGCTCGATTAACCGGACTAATTGCTGTCGGTAGGCATCCGGATAATCGAAAATCCGGATAATTCAATGTATGAAGAATAATGATGTATATTTATCAAAAATAACAAATACATACATAGATTTGAACGAAAATCAATGTTTAATAACAAATTAACATTTCCTTATGTATGTACATACATACACTAAACCGCAACATAAATCGTGCAAAAATTGATGAATTGTAAAAGTATGTACATACATATAACTCTGTCGCGGTTGGTAGTCCGGATAATCGCGAATCCATATAACCGAGGTCCGGATAATCGAGGTTCTTCTGGTATATTTCTGGCGTTTTTTTTTTCAAAATAATATAAATTTAATTTCAAAATATAAAATTCAATATTTAATAAAAAATTATTCTTTATAATAAGTAAATTAAGTAAGTATTATGCAACTATCACTTCCAATAGTAATATTAATGCATCCATATATCTAATAAATCAAAATTTGCAGAATTTCCCAGTAAAACCGCCTATTTGATTACTCAAATATAAACTGGTTCAATCTAAAATAGTGTTTCTCAACAGTCTATATACTTGTGCAACAAATTATGATTAAAAAATCTCAAAATCATTAAAATTTTGGATTATGGACAATTGCAAAATTTCCTTGTCATTAACATGGTGTGAAACCACTTCAGTTTAATTCAATAATAAAGAAATAATATAAAGGTTTAGATTATTTGCATATATCGCAACATAAATTTCATTTTCGAAAATATTGATAGAATACTCGAGTTGATCACATATAATCTTCTATATATATAAAAATAAGTCGGGTTTTTTGTCCTGACGAAATAACTCCAGAACGCACGAACCGATTACGACAATTTTGCATTCGTTGGAAAGGTCTCGGGCTCCGCAAGGTTTATAGCTAAGAAAATTAATTGTGCATGGCATCGTGCCTTAATGCAAGCTACTGTAACTTCACTCACCGTAATTAAAAATTCGAGTAATTACATTAGTGAGAATTATCAGAATTATGCTTGGTTAAGTCAACGAGCAATTCTTGCCGCAAAGAATAATGATGTACACGCACTGAATTTCACCGTTCAATCAAAAATTGCTGGCAATTTGGTGACATACCAATGATTCCGACTGGTCTTCCGTTTGACTTCAAACGATTGCAATTTCCAGTTCGCCTTGCGTTTGCAATAACAAGTCGCAAGGCCAATCGCTTAGTGTTTGCGGGATAAATTTCAAATAGATTATTTAGAAAATCATTGTTTTTCACATGGGCAGTTATACGTTGCCTGTTCACGAGTTGGAAATCCATCCGCTTTGTTTGTGTTAACGTCAGACCAAAAAACAAAAAATGTGGTTTACCAAAGAGCACTTCAATAAAACGGATAATTTGCGGATTCACTTTTATTTACTTAGAGAAGTTCAACTAAAAAACACTTCATTTTTGTAATCCAAACAAATTCATTACTGTTGTATAATAAAATCACATTTTTCCTTTTCAAATATAAAACAAACAAAAAATTGTGGCGAAACGGAGTTTGTCGGGTTTGCTAGTTATAATATATTAATTACTACTTACGGATATCAGGGGCGGGTTATTAAAATAATTAACAAATCCCAAGAGACATTGTCCACATGTATAATCATGTATCACTAGGTCAAATGAATCCCTTGGATAATTTAACAACACTTTTACTCCTTCAGACTGCAATGCTGTTTTACAAACCAAATTGAAGAACTCGTACATTGCCAAAATATTAATTAATTGCATATAATCCGACATGGATTCGTAATCGACATTGTTATACATTTGTTGTATTTTTTCGTTTACACCATCTAAAGGTATATAATGGAGATTTTTTGAAGGTTTATCTGTTTCCACACTCAATGCTGTTACATTGTGTCCTTCTTTGACCAGCGATCGCATCAGAGATCGATTCCAAATGTGATTGCTTCTAGAAGGCATCCCGAGGAGGAATAATATATTTTTTGCCGAAACAGTTTGGAATAAAAGAAACATTAACCATCCATAATTTTTTGCTAACTTCATGGTGAAATATATATCTAGAAAGAAACACTAATTATAACTTTGCGAGATAAAATTAAATGCTAGAAAATAATTTGGAGAAAACTCTAGATCATTATAAAGTTTTTTTTATGCGAGATCAAAAAGGCAACATTCATCAAAAATTCATAAAAAAATGTTGGCATAGCATTGAGCATACAAAGTTACAAATCATATAATAAAAAAAGCATATATTAATATTGTTTAGTACTTTCCTGAAATATTTTTATAGCAGTAGAAATTATTATTAATTTAACCAATTGAGAAAAATTATTAAATTTATTAGTGAATGATTTCATGAAGATTTTTAATGCCAGTGAACTAAAACAAATTTGCTTTAATGTTTTTAGGTAATTTTATTATTTTATTGTCGTTTTGATATTAGAAGTGTAAGCTCTTATTAAGGTTAGAAGAATTTCTTTTTACAAGGCATTTTTATAGTAGCAGAAATTATTATTAACATAAAAACCAATTGAGTAAAATAATTAAATTTATTAGTGAATGTTTTTGTGAAGATTTTTAATGTCAGTGAACTAAAATAAATTTGCTCTAACGTTTTTTGGCAATTTTATTACTTATAATTCTTATTATAAGGTAAGAAGAATATCTATTATTTCTCAATCAATTTAATTTTCACTTTGGTGAGAAGTCAAATGTAATAAGAAAAGCATGTAATCTTTTAAATTTTAATGTTACTATTATAATATACGATTATATATAATATGTGTATAGTTGAAGTGTGATATTTAATCTGTTTATTTGTTGAAATATGAAATGATATAATTTTGAAGTAAATCTATTTCATTGTTATAAATCTTATGGTTTTCCAATAATGACATGGCAAAAAAACTTATTACATAGTACAAGATTAATAATATTTCAAACCACCAAATAAATAAAAACTTGTCATGCATAACCATAATTTAAACATTTGTGAATGTGCAGTATCTACAAGGTTTTTTGGTCACAACATAACACGGAATGAATAATATATGATCATAAAATATTATTTAGCGCAAAAGTTGCTGTACTATCTGCGCTGTTTCCTCTATAAGATTGCTTTAGAAAAATTTGAATCAAAGACCTCATGGGTCAGAAAAGATAAGCATTGTCCTAGATCTCTTACCGCGGAAAAATAGAGCAAGGATGCAAAACTATAAAAATAAAAACAATGAAATATGTGAATCATTTTTATCATGGTTGAATCATTCGTTATAATAAGATGATTCGCAGATATAAATAAGTAATGAATTGAAAACAGATATTGAGTGATTCATATGTTGAACACCTTCCAATCTAATATAAATATAATGAGCATCGCATGCTATTTTAATTAATGGCTATATGAAAAAAATATTATTTACGCAAATACAATTAATTTGCAGAATAGAATTGTAACATTGTTATACATATATTGTCAAATATTACCTTAAATTCGTAAATATTGAACACAACATATATCATATAATACTATTGCAATTAAATAGCTTACTAAACAATAACTCAAGTACTGAAGAAATTATGAACTAACAATTTGTTATTGTCAAAAAACCATTTTGTGTTAATATACTTCAAACAAAATAAAATAGTCTATTAAAGACAACACACAAAAATACTATGAATCTAATTCAACTTTTGTATTTCTATAAGCAGTTTGATCATTATAATTGGAGTTGTGTGCCTTGGACTATGAAACAGGTGTGTGTTTTTCCAATGCAGTATAATAATTATAAGTCAGCATATGCAAGACGAGAGTGTGAAACCGAGATTTGCACATTACATGATTTGTGAAAAAATCTCGGTAGTAATTAGTTCCATATGCCAAGTACGTAAACAGAATCGCAAAGATCAGATAATACACGTAAAAAACGAAGCGAAGAAAAAGGTTGAAATCATGCACCCAATTTAAAATTGAGTATCTATTATAAATTCACATTTACAATATTTTATAAATTTAATGTTTATAAATGCGATTATATTTCATTTGCAGTACATTTTCCGTAATTCTGTAATGCCACAGTTTCATTTTTCTATTCATAAAAATGAAGAAATCATTTGAAAAGAATGGAAATACATTATAAGCAGCATATTTGAATAATAGGTTTTCTGAAATATACTTATTGTACTTTCTATCATGTGATATTAGAGTATACTTGAGCAACCATTTTTGAATAAGAATAAAACTGAAAGTCATTCACAGAATTTATTAAAATATTGTTCGACTGACGAAAGACAAACACATACTTTTTCCAATTTTGCTTTCAAAAGATTCAGAATGGCTTAAAACGTTGTGACGATAAAATTCGGGTTTTCTGGTAACATCATTAACTCCTTCAGGAAATTAATAATTGTATTACATAATAGAATTTAAATAAAAATTCATAATATGTGTATATACAAAATAAAAAAGTACATCACAATTTTTTCCCCTTTGCAATAAAATTCTTGTCATTTTTATATCTGTTATGTCTCAATTATTCAAGTAGTAGTAAAATTTTCCATTGTCGTAATGGAAATTAAAGAAGAAAACATAAAACTTGGCATTGAATTTAGAACAATGACCAAGACAAAAATTATCATATTGTATTTTCGATTTCGGTATTTACGGAATTTGTTTTGATTTCGATGTAGATTACACCATCACACCATAAATACAATGTAGTTCAAAAGACTTTTACTTTCTAAATATAGTAGAATTTGAGTTCGGTTGATTTAAAAATAATAACTCAAAAGAGACAAGTTTTTCTCGAACATATTCATGAATGAAGATAATTCATTCTTAACAAATTATGATTTTGAGTAAAATATACCCGCATTGAAATAGCTAAAATCAAATAATAATTCTAAAACGATGATGATCGTGGGATGGTGATGTGATATACAAATATCATGAGTAATATAGATTTATTTAACTTTTATTGTATTTTGTATTTTTATTGTATTTTATTTTTATTGTATGCATCAATTTTTATTAACAAACTGTGTTTGTGCTTATGAAAACTATACTGATGATATTTTTCGACTAAGTCTCATATATTATATATATATATATATATATATATATATATATAATAAAATCTCGGTAAACACTTGAAATGACCTCTGTTCTAGATACTGTAAATTGTAATTTATTAAAATAATTTGTGCAAACGTAGAAATGGTAAGAGTTTTTGCTTAAAATAGAGTACAATATAGAAAACAATTGGTGATATATTTATTGAGAATAATTAATTATTATTGAATAATAATTTATTATTGAATTACATGTCTATAACATGTGAAATACAAACTCCTTCAGAAAAGTGCAAAAGCTGTCTCGAAAATCACCCAAACTTGCTTGTCAGAAAACTATGATAGCTAAAGCACCAGAAAACCGTTCGAAAGATATTGGTTGGGAATCGTGCTGATTAGTTTTTGGTAGAGATCGGCCGGGCCGTTTTCTTGTATTAAAGTTTTTTTTAAAAAAAAATCGACGATTTTTATGATTATTTTTTTGACGGTAGATACCACAGTCTTCTAGATCATACTAAAATATTACGGCCCTACGACAACTGGTTTAGCTTTAAAAATTCGTCAAAGTTTGCAAAAATTAGTATGGTCTTTTTGGCATTTGTCAAAATTAAAACTTTCATCGACGTTTGCTCAAAAACGCCTGAACCGATTTCAGGTATTTAAAAAAACATTTGATGTATCTCGATGAGGATTATCGTTTCTCAGTTTTGTGCGACGATCGGCCGAGGCGTTTCTTTGTAATGTGGAAAAAAGTGTTATAATTTTCATCCACATTTAAGCTCATACTACCAAATTGATTTTAAAAAATCAAGAACAGTCCGAAAGATATTAGTTGAGAATGATACTGATTAGTTTTAGGTGAAAATTTACCGAGCCGTTTTCTTGTAATTAACTGTTGAAAAAAAAATTAAGACAATTTTAATGAAACTTTTTTTGGCGATATATCATGGTCTTATAGAACCTACTGAAATATTACGACAAGTAGTTTAATTTTAAAAATTCATCAAAGTTTGAATAAATCAGTAGTTTTTTTGACGTTTGCCAAAATTAAAATTAGACGATTTACTTGGTACGTTTTCAACGATGTGTGATAAATCCACTAAGAATACTTTTAATCACTTATACTAATTTATATTTTATTGATTAAGTCGATTATTTAACATATATGGTAGTTCATGTAAGTTGCCTCAAGGCAGAATATCAACACCAACCAGTTTATTTATTTATTTGAATCAATGATTCATAGGCGGAAATCATCGACCATCGACCGCAGTTTGTCTATCACTGAAGCGCGTAATGATAACACAAAGATAGAGATCAACAGATGGTGTTTGGCAGTGTTTACGAGCCCAGCCTAGCTGTCAAATTGACAGTCCTTTCGCTACCATAAAGATGCAAGATGTATCTTAAGCATTTTTAAATTATTTATTATTAATCTTTTCTAATTTTATAGTAATGGAAAGTGAAATAAATAGACGACCTTTATTAGAAGATAGTGATAGTGATTTTAACGAAAACGACAATGACATAGAACATGAACAAAATGAGGACCATATTATAGCCCAACCCCATAATAATAGAAAGACATTCTTAAAAACTATTTTACCCCCTGATAAATACAATGTATCGTATTTTATATTTTATTTACTTGGTATGACAACTTTATTACCATGGTGCTTTTATGTTACAGCAAATGAGGCTAGTATTAGATCATAATTATACCTATAACATACTTAATACATTATACTAATATTAAAAATATTTTATGGATTTTTATTATAGTATTGGATGTACAAATTTAGAGATGTATCACAAAATAATACTTTTAACCGGACAGCATTACAAGTGGGATTTACAGCATATTTGACTGTAGCTTCCTCCATTCCGAATACTGTATTTTTAGTAATAAATGCCATGGTTTGCCATAGGTAAAATATAATAAACATTTATCTGTACTATAATATAAAAATAATTATTACTTTTGTTTCCAGAATATCATTACATTTACGAATGCATGGATCTTTAATAATTATGACAACATTATTTATTATTACGACTGCGTTAGTAAAAATTAACACTGATAGTTGGCAAGAAAATTTCTTTATTTTGACTATGCTGAGCGTAGTTTTCATGAATTGTAAGTTAAAATAAATTAAAAGTCTTTATAAACAAAAATAATTATGTAAACTCTTGAAAATAACTAATTAATTATACATATAATATATGCATACAAAATGCATGATCAAAAAATCTTAAGATAATTTATTATCTTAAGATAAAAATAATTTAAAAAATGGCTTTAAAATCTTAAGATAATTTATTAATAGATGTTTCCCTTTAGATGCTGCTATGATGCTTTAGTTTCAATTTTTTAATTTCATTTTCAGGTGCCAGTGCTATAATGTCTGGTGGCCTTTTTGGCATAAGCGGCAGATTTCCAGCGCAATACATATCAGCTGTTGTTAGCGGGCAAGCACTAGGAGGAGTATTTGCAGCAGTGTGTGAAATTGTTTCATTATCATTAGGAGTTAATGCAACTCTTAGTGCACTTATTTATTTTATCATAGGAGTATTTGTACTAGCTCTCTCAAGTGTAGCTTATACGACTTGACAAGAACAGAGCATTTTTCAAAATACCATTTACTATGTGAGGACCAAGTTGAAGAAGACATTCCAAAACCACCTATTTCTATAAATAACATTATGAAAAGGATCTGGCCATATGCTTTTGCTGAAAGTTTTATTTTTGTTGCAACATTATCTGTTTATCCTGGGGTGACTGTCTTGGTAGATTCTGAATACAAAGGAAATGGTCAACCTTGGAATGGTAGCATAAATTTCAATGTTGTATATAATTGGTGAAGTTAATAACTTCATAAATTACATTATTGTAGATATTTACTTTGTGCCAGTGGTTTGCTATTTTATATTTAGCAGTGGGGATTATGTGGGAAGAATAATTGCTGGTTATTTTTTATGGGTATAGCGATGACTTTAATAATACAGATATATATATTTTAAACATGAATAAAATATATGTATTTACATTTTCAGCCAAAAAATAAGCCATACATTGTAGCAGGTTTAAGTCTCATTAGAGTAATTTTTGTACCCATTTTAATGATGTGTAATGCTCATCCTCGGCATTATTTACCCATACTTATAGAAGAAGACTATATTTATATATTAATAATAACAATTTTTGCTTTAAGCAATGGATACATTGCTAATATTGCATTGATATATGCACCAAAGTAAGTGAAAATCTACCACATGCAAAATAATATCATACAAAATTGAAAATAATTATATTTTAATTTCAGATGTGTTGAACCACATGAGAAAGAAACAGCGTCATCAATTATGGCAGCTTTTCTAGGTGTAGGACTTGCAATTGGCTCAAGTCTTAGTCTTATCATGGTTAATCTATTATAAAATTAATGTTAGAAAAAATAACATTTCTAATTATGAGTAAAAATATTATTAGTTTTAGTATATGTTCAGAAATATGTGATATTATAATGATATTAAACTATTTTATTTAAATGTATGATTGTTTTATATTTTACTTCACCACTGCGACAGTACGACGCGTAACTAACTGAATTTTATATCTTATTTTATTTCCGTTATATTATTTATTAAAAAAAAATTCAAATCTTAGATCGATAAGTAATAGATAATAATATGAAAATACAAAATGACGAATTCACACTCAATGCTTTTCTTTTGAAATTCTATAATAACAAATGCAAAAAAGATTTTCAATAACCGTGGTAAATAGTGTTACATCTATTTTTATAAAATGTTCAAACAATAAGTAATTTTTTTAGTTCAAACAACATTTAAAAAATAAAAGAATTATGCATTGATTCACACATAGGAGCGGTGACTGTAACAATAATTCACGGGTCAAATGTTAATTATAAAGAAACGGTCAATCTTTACCAAAAAGTAAACAACTATTTTTAATTAAACTGCTAATTATGATATAAAATCACATACAATTAATTACCACGAGTCATTGCCAAGCTTTATCAAATATGCCGATTTTCAAAATTCAAAAGTCATGCGACTTTTGAATTTTGAAAATCGGCGAGACGAACAAATTTTCGTTAATATTTTTAAAAAACGATACAAAATGAACTGAAAATTAGAGAATCAAATCAAGTTTGAAAACTTTACTCCTTCGGGTAGTTGAAACAAATATAATAGATAAAATTTTATAGCTTTCTGTGAAATTTCCGAAATATGTATTTTTTTTTATTAATGTATGTATAATAATTTTAAATGCCACTTTTTAGGAAAGTTCGATAACATTGAAAATGTACAGTCATTAAGTTCCCGTGGAATTTCAATAAGATTGAAACTGAAAGTAATAAAATATGTGAATTCATATGCGAATTGAACTATATTTTAATTAGCGAATATAGTATTTGTAATATCCCATTTCTTTCAATTAATTCAAATACCCAAAAACGATAATTTTTATCAATTCCATCCAATATTTTTAAAGTATTTGAACTTTTGAAAATTCTGAAAAATAAATTTTTAAATTTTTTAAATTTTTTGCAATATTATTTGTATATTTTGAATAATGCGATAAACCACTAAAAAATGTTTTATTTGTTGTATTTATAAATAACTTAATTAATAAAATAATTATAGAGAAATGAAATTTTTAAGTATATGCAAAACATATTTACTTAATTTATAAATTTCATATCGAAATTCTAAACTCTATTCGAATTGTAGTATGTTATGAAAAAGTCAACATTTCATTATTCGATGCGCAAAATAACAGACTTTAAATAGATATTGAAGCAAATTAAATAAACAAATATGATAATTCTCCGATCAGCCTATAAATTGTAAACAACAGTCGACTTGCGAGTCAGAATTTAACCTTCAGTGGGTAGATTGGCGACTGAGAAAATATGTCGTAATAAGATCGCTGTGGCCTAATTTTTTATTTGTTTCCAAATGTCAGAATTAACAAAATTTCAATGCCGTGTGT
>NW_020539725.1:32201531-32253815 GCF_003426905.1 Ctenocephalides felis | reverse complement strand
AACCATTTTGAATAAGAATAAAACTGAAAGTCATTCACAGAATTTATTAAAATATTGTTCGACTGACGAAAGACAAACACATACTTTTTCCAATTTTGCTTTCAAAAGATTCAGAATGGCTTAAAATGTTGTGACGATAAAATTCGGATTTTCTGGCAACATCATTAACTCCTTCAAGAAATTAATAATTGCTATACATAACAAAATTTAAATAAAAATTCATAATATGTGTATATACAAAATAAAAAAGTACATCATAATTTTTTCCCCTTTGCAATAAAATTCTTGTCATTTTTATATCTATTATGTCTCAATTATTCAAGTAGTAGTAAAATTTTCCATTGTCGTAATGGAAATTAAAGAAGAAAACATAAAACTTGGCATTGAATTTAGAACAATGACCAAGACAAAATTATCATATTGTATTTTCGATTTCGGTATTTACGGAATTTGTTTTGATTTCGATGTAGATTACACCATCACACCATAAATACAATGTAGTTCAAAACTTTTACTTTCTAAATATAGTAAAATTTGAGCTCGGTTGATTTAAAAATATTAACTCAAAAGATACAAGTTTTTCTCGAACATATTCATAAATGAAGATAATCATTCTTAACAAATTATGATTTTGAGAAAAATATACCCGCATTGAAATAATGAAATCACATAATAATTCTAAAACGATGATGATCGTGGGGTAGTGACGTGATATACAAATAACATGAGTAATATAGGTTTATTTGACTTTATGAATATTCTTATTGTATGCATCAATTTATTAGTGCTATAGTATAATATTTATAATATTATTATCAGATATACTGCTATCAAAACTGTGTTTGTGCTTATGAAAACTATACTGATGATATTTTTTGACTAAGAGTCATATATAATAAAATATGTATATATTTGATATTTTCATATATATATATATATATATATATATATATATATATATATAATAAAAATCCGGTAAACACTTGAAATGACCTCTGTTCTAGATACTGTAATTATAATTTATTAAAATAATTTGTATAACGTAGAAGTAAAGGGTAAGAGTTTTGGCTTAAACTAGAGTGCAATATAGAAAACAATTGATGATAAATTTTTTGAGAATAATTAATTATTATTAAATAATAATTTATTATTGAATTACATGTCTATAACATGTGAAATACAAACTCCTTCAGAGAAGTGCAAAAGCTGTCTCGAAAATCATCCAAACTTGCTTGTCAGATAACTATGATTGTTACAGCTCTATGTGAACTAGGTTAAAAGAAATTTATTTTAGATTAATCTCTATCAATCCCAAAATCTCATATAATAATTAGAGGATTTTTATTTTCAAAGCCATAATTAATCCTGCAATTACACTGGTGCTTTTAGAGGTGTAAAAACTAATGTATAATAAACAAAATACGTTTTTATGCATTTTTTGCTTGTATATTTCTATTATATTATGTAGATATATGAATAAATATGTTTATATATGTATAAAATTAATCTAAATAATAATATATTCATTCCAATTTTTCAACTTCCCGAAAGAGAATTTTATGTTTTCTCGACGTTTCAAGCCATTCTGAATCGAATGAGAACAAATTTGGAAAAAGTATGTGCAAGGGTATGTGTGTGTGCGTGTATGTGAACAGATATTTTGCCGCAAATCGACGTTTTTTCAAAAACGTCTGGACCTATTTCATAAATTTAAAAGCCATTCGATGTATCTCGATAAGGACTATTGTTTGTCAGTTTTGTGCGACGATCTGTCAAACCGTTTCTTTGTAATTTGGACAAAAGTGTTAAACTTTTCGTCCGCGTTTAAGCTCATACCAGCGAATTCAAAAAAATCGAAATACCAAAAAAAATTAATAACAGTTCGAAAGATATTAGTTGGGAATGATACTGATTAGTTTTAGGTGAAATTCTATCGAGCCGTTTTCTTGCAATTAACTGTTGAAAAAAAAATTAAGACGAACTTTTTTGGCGATATATATCATGGTCTTATAGAACTTACTGAAATATTACGGCCATACGTAATATTTCAATTCTTAATTTTAAAAATTCATCGAATATAAATTAATTTATATTTTATGATTAATTTGATTACACCAACACCAACTAGTTTATTTATTTATTTGAATCAATGATTCATAGGCGGAAATCATCGACCGCAGTTTGTCCATCACTGAAGCGCGTAATGATAACACAAAGATAGAGATCAACAGATGGTGTTTGGCAGTGTTTACGAGCCCAGCCTAGCTGTCAAATTGACAGTCCTTTTGCTACCTAGAAGATGCAAGATGTATCTTAAGCATTTTTAAATTATTTATTATTATTTTTTTCTAATTTATAGTAATGGAAAGTGAAATAAATAGACGACCTTTATTAGAAGATAGTGATAGTGATTTTAACGAAAACGACAATGACATAGAACATGAACAAAATGAGGACCATATTATAGTCCAACCCCATAATAATAGAAAGACATTCTTAAAACTATTTTAAAAAATTTTACCCCCTGATAAATACAATGTATCGTATTTTATATTTTATTTACTTGGTATGACAACTTTATTACCATGGTGCTTTTATGTTACAGCAAATGAGGCTAGTATTAGATCATAATTATACCTATAACATACTTAATACATTATACTAATATTAAAAATATTTTATGGATTTTTATTATAGTATTGGATGTACAAATTTAGAGATGTATCACAAAATAATACTTTTAACCGGACAGCATTACAAGTGGGATTTACAGCATATTTGACTGTAGCTTCCTCCATTCCGAATACTGTATTTTTAGTAATAAATGCCATGGTTTGCCATAGGTAAAATATAATAAACATTTATCTGTACTATAATATAAAAATAATTATTACTTTTATTTCCAGAATATCATTACATTTACGAATGCATGGATCTTTAATAATTATGACAACATTATTTATTATTACGACTGCGTTAGTAAAAATTAACACTGATAGTTGGCAAGAGAATTTCTTTATTTTGACTATGCTGAGCGTAGTTTTTATGAATTGTAAGTTAAAATAAATTAAAAGTTTTTATAAACAAAAATAATTATGTAAACTCTTGAAAATAACTGATTAATTAAATAAACTAATGCATATAATAATATATGCGTACAATATGCATGGGTTGTTCATGTTCAAACAAATTAATTTAAAAAATGTGCTTTAAAATATTTTAGATGCTGCCATGATGCTTTAGTTATGTAATTTTAATAATTCAAAAAAATTCTACAATTTCATTTTTCAGGTGCCAGTGCTATAATGTCCGGTGGCCTTTTTGGCATAAGCGGCAGATTTCCAGCGCAATACATATCAGCTGTTGTGAGCGGGCAAGCACTAGGAGGAGTATTTGCAGCAGTGTGTGAAATTGTTTCATTATCATTAGGAGTTAATGCAACTCTTAGTGCACTTATTTATTTTATCATAGGAGTATTTGTACTAGCTCTCTCAAGTGTAGCTTATACGACTTTGACAAGAACAGCATTTTTCAAATACCATTTACTATGTGAGGACCAAGTTGAAGAAGACATTCCAAAACCACCCATTTCTATAAATAACATTATGAAAAGGATCTGGCCATATGCTTTTGCTGAAAGTTTTATTTTTGTTGCAACATTATCTGTTTATCCTGGAGTGACTGTCTTGGTAGATTCTGAATACAAAGGAAATGGTCAACCTTGGAATGGTAGCACAAATTTCAATGTTATATATTTTATATATATATATATATATATATATATATATATATATATGGTGAAGTTAATAACTTTATAAATTACATTATTGCAGATATATACTTTGTGCCTGTGGTTTGCTATTTTATATTTAGCACTGGGGATTATGTGGGAAGAATTATTGCTGGATATTTTTTATGGGTATAGCGATGACCTTTATAATACAGATATATATATTTTAAACATAAATAAAATCTATGTATTTACATTTTTAGCCGAAAAATAAGCCATACATTGTAGCAGGTTTAAGTCTCATTAGAGTAATTTTTGTACCAATTTTAATGATGTGTAATGCTCATCCTCGGCATTATTTACCCATACTTATAGAAGAAGATTATATTTATATATTAATAATAACAATTTTTGCTTTAAGCAATGGATACATTGCTAATATTGCTTTGATATATGCACCAAAGTAAGTGGAAATCTACCAGGTTCAAAATAATATCATACAAAATTTAAAATAATTATATTTCAATTTCAGATGTGTTGAACCACATGAGAAAGAAACAGCGTCATCAATTATGGCAGCTTTTCTAGGTATAGGACTTGCAATTGGCTCAAGTCTTAGTCTTATCATGGTTAATCTATTATAAAATTAATGTTAGAAAAAATAACATTTCTAATTATGAGTAAAAATTTTATTAGTTTTAGTATATGTTCAAAAATATGTGATATTATAATGATATTAAACTATTTTATTTAAATGTATGATTGTTTTATATTTTACTTCACCACTGCGACAGTACGACGCGTAACTAACTGAATTTTATATCTTATCTTATAATATTTATAATATTTTCCGTTATATTATTTATTTAAAAAAATTCAAATCTTAGATCGATAAGTAATAAATAATAATATGAAAATACAAAATGACGAATTCACACTTTGCAAAATAAATAGTGATTCATTTTCACCTACGAAAAATGCTTTTCTTTTGAAATTCTATAATAGCAAATGCAAAAAAAAGACCTTCAATAACCGTGGTAAATATAGTTACATCTATTTTTATAAAATGTTCAAACAATAGGCAATTTTTTTAGAGCGAGATGCATAAGTATATGATCTAAATTTAATTTTTTATGAAGGAATATTGTAACTCGCAATTTTACTAAAATTAATTAACGCAATATTTTAAACAATATTAAAAAAAAAATAGAATTATGCATTGATTCCCACATAGAAGCGGTGAATGTAACAATAACTCACGGGTCAAATGTTAATTACAAAGAAACGGTCAATCTTTACCAAAAAGTAAACAACTATTTTTAATTAAACTGTTAATTAGGATAAAACAAAATCACATGCAATTAATTACCACGAGTCATTGCCAAGCTTTATCAAAAATGCCGATTTTCAAAATTCAAAAGTCGCTTGGCTTATCGGCGAAACGAACAAATTTTCGTTAATATTTTTAAAAAACGATACAAAATGAACTGAAAATTAGGGAATCAAATCAAATTTGAAAACTTTACTCCTTCGGGTAGTTGAAACAAATATAAGTACTTAATAGATAAAATTTTATAGCTTTTCTGTGAGATAACTAAAACTGCATATGTATTTTTTTTTATTAATGTATGTATAAAAAATTTTAATGCCAATTTTTTAGAAAAGTTCGATAACATTGAAAATGTACAGTCATTAAGTTCCAGTAGAATTTCAATAAGATTGAAACTGAAAGTAATAAAATATGTGAATGCAAATATGCGAGTTGAACTATATTTTAATTAGCGAATATAGTATTTGTAATATCCCATTTCATTCAATTAATTCAAAATACCCAAAAACGATAATTTTTATCAATTCCATCCAATATTTTTAGAGTTTTTGAACTTTTGAAAATTCTGAAAAATATATTTTTAAATTTTTTAAATTTTTTGGAATATTATTTGTATATTTTGAATAATGCGATAAACTACTAAAAAATGTTTTATTTGTTGTATTTATAGATAACTTAATTAATAAAATAATTATAGAGAAATGAAATTTTTAAGTATATGCAAAACATATGTACTTAATTTATAAATTTCATATCGGAATTCTAAAATCTATTCAAATTCTAGTATGTTATGAAAAAGTCAACATTTCATTACTCGATGCGCAAAATAACAGACTTTAAATAGATATTGAAGCAAATTAAATAAACAAATATGATAATTCTCCGATCAGCCTATAAATTGTAAACAACAGTCGACTTGCGAGTCAGAATTTAACCTTCAGTGGGTAGATGGCGACTGAGAAAATATGTCGTAATAAGATCGCTGTGGCCTAATTTTTTATTTGGTTCCAAATGTCAGAATTAACAAAATTTCAATGCCGTGTGTCGTAATGGTAATGGTAATGGTTCTTCTCAGAAACTTTATCCACTTGCGAGCGTAGTTGCGCTCGCATCAAATCAGTAATAAACGAATTACCTTAGGTGTAACTTGTGATAAAAATGTTTGTTTTGTGCAATAAAAGTTGGTGTTGTTATTTAACTAAATGTGAATTATTGAATAAGTTTTAAGATTTGACAATGTATTGGACAGTTCACTTAGACGGGGGACCCCGGCGCGTGAATCACGCCGCTGTTTCGGTCGGGGAGCTCATTTATTCCTTCGGTGGTTATTGCATAGGATCTAGTTTTCAAGAGACTGAATTAATGGATGTTCATATTTTAAATTCAAACAATTATAGGTGGACTTTATTAACCCACGATAGTGAATTAAAATCTAACAACATACCTTTTCAAAGATACGGTCACACTGCAGTGGCTCATGGCCAAAATATTTACGTTTGGGGAGGTAGAAATAACATGCAAGCATGCAATATTTTATATTGCTTCGATACCACGAACAATCAATGGTCAGCGCCCCAAGTCAGAGGAATCGTCCCAGGAGCAAGGGATGGACATTCAGCGTGTGTTATAAATAATAAAATGTACATATTTGGTGGTTTTGTAGAACATATCCAAAAATTTTGTCAAGATGTTTACTATTTAGATTTGACCATAATGAAATGGAATTATGTGTGCACTACAGGGGAACCGCCTTCATATAGAGATTTTCATACGTCAACTCCTATAGGTAGAAGAATGTATATATTTGGAGGACGAGGAGACAGGAATAGCCCTTACCATTCTTCACAAGAATTGTATTGCAATGAAATGAAATATTTGGATACTGACAATGCTACCTGGTATGAATCACCAGTTGCGGGTGAAGTACCCATAGGAAGAAGAAGTCATTCTGCTTGTTAGTCTGGACTTATTTCATTGAGTACTTGCATAATTTGCTATAACTAAATCAGTGTCAATTTTGTAGAAAAATAATTACTGTTATAGAATGCATTCCTCGTCATATTTATAATTTAAGGGGGTATTCTAGTGTAGAAATTCAAAAAAATCGATTTTTTTTTAATTTCATATTTTCAAAGTTTAACTATCTAAGAATATGGGTACGAGAAGGTTTTTGAAAATTTGAATTATTTTCGGAGATATAGGCATTTTACTGACTCGGTCTCCATACTGGTTTGGCTTCACACAAAACTTTAAATGCGTTTTTCTCAGAACTTACTTTTTCAGTACTCTTGTCACGATTTCTGGAGTTCTACTCGACCAATTTATTTGAAATTTTTAGAGAGTCTTGCTTATAGATCTATCTACAGTCTGAACTAGAATCATCCCGAAATTCCAATTTTTACTATTTTTAAAAAATTCGAGAAACTCAAAAAAACAGTAAAAAAAGCCTTTTTTTTTCAAACAGTCGCCAATTTGTGAAAAAAAAAATTTTCACTCATCGCTAGTTTAGCCGATTGCGACATCATTGTAGATTAATAATCTTTTTATTTTTTGCATTTCCGATGGCTAGGAGGGCTGAAATCATGTCAAGACTGAGGTGCCATTTTTTTGAGACCACCCACTTCATCAGCTGCCAGTTTTTACAATTTTCAACTTTTTTATTTTTCAATTTTTGTTTTGTACTTTAATAATATAAATAAACAAGTGGTAAAAAATGGATAGTAAAAACATTCATTGCTTTCTTTTACGACACTTTAAAAATGACCTAAAATTCATCGCTCTACACTAGAATACCCCCTTAAATAATTGCATCTGATAGAATTCTTTATTTAATACTAAAACTCACGTTTGTATAAATTCCACAATAATTCTATGAAGTTGAACTTTACAAAACAACAGTATTGATTTGCTCATTTGACTGATTATTAGATTAAACCCAGATTTTAAAACAAATCTTTTCTGTAATTTTGAAAAATCTAACAAAATATATGCAAGTTCTCAATTTTGAAAGTGTGTCCAATGATTACCATAATAATTGATCTCTTTTTAGTTGTTTACAATAATATGATATATATCTTTGGTGGATATAATGCTCTAGAAGATGAACATTTTAATGACATATATTGTTTTTGCCCTAACACTAATGTATGGAATTCTGTAAAAACTTTTGGGCGATCTCCATGCCAAAGAAGGAGGCAGGCTTGCGTTTTAGTAGGAAACAAATTATATTTATTTGGAGGAACAAGGTGTGATATTTTTTAAAGAAATATTTAAATTTTATATATTCAGATTTATAAAAAAGAATACATTATTGCGAATAGTGAAAAATATGCTCGCAGCAAATGAACTAGTAGTAAATGTTGTGGTTAAAGAAAGAAAATATGAAACACATTGCAGCAATGTTATTTTTTCATAGCATTGGTTTTATTAATTGTATTGATTTTAAAATTCCCGATAAAGCAAAGCTCACATGGCTGTTTTTCAAACTTGTTTATATATTAAAGTATTTTACAGCCTTGATTGTGTTTCATAAAAAATAAAAATATAAGTAAAAAAATATATAACATCATTATAAAAAAAAAAATAAAAACTAAATAAAAATCTAATAGTAATATGATCGGATCTTATATTAATGATTACATGAATTCATAAGGTTTCTCAATATAAAATATTGGATTAATTTTGATAAAATATGAATTGTCAATGAAAACAATATGAATTACATTAAATAATTAATAAATGATAAGTAAAATTATTTTTTAACTAGCAAACGTTGATAATGTTAAGTTTATAATGGATAATGCTTGTTCTAAACAAAATAACGATAATTGCAATACAGCATACACTAAATTAGTGAGAAGTAATTTAGTGAACTTTAGTATGTAAACAAAGATGTGCTCAATATTTTTTCATTATTTAATCTTAAACATATTAAAGAATTCAATATATAGTTATTAAAGAAATAGTTATTTTTGCTAGAGATAGACTAGTTCAAAGCGTATTTATGAGAAAGATCACTTTTCAGTATTTTTTTGTATATATATATATACGAGGTGTGTTCAAAAAGTACCCGGAATTACTAATAATTAAATTTCGCGGGTCTGGAGTGTCTGATTGTCAAAATTTTTTTTTTATTGTGTTGGTATACATGCCCCTAAAGTATGATGAAATTTTCAGCTATATTCACTGTTTACTTTGTCTGTGGTAGTCGCTAAGGTTCGACGTGTTTTTCTGAGCTCGGCGATTTTTACAATGGAAGAATTGAAAAGTCAAAGAATTTGTATTAAATTTTGCGTAAAAAATGAAATAAAGTGTTGCAAAGTGCAAAAATTCACCAGATATGGCTCCGTGTGACTTTTTCCTATTCCCAAAGTTGAAGAGACCCATGAAAGGACGGCGGTTTTCCTCGATTGAAGAAAATCGCTGAGAGTGCTCAAGAACATATCAAAAAGTGAATATCAAGGGTGCTTCGAAAATTGGAAAAAACGCTGGCATAAGTGTATTATATCTGGGGGGGACTACTTTGAAGGGGACCACATTAATGTAGACGAATAAATAAATATTTTTTTGAAAAAAACGAAAATTCCGGGTACTTTTTGAACAGACCTCGTATATATGTATGGTGTCGGAACCGTGTGGGCTAGGTATATGATATTGTCTAAAAAAAAAAAGCTCACGCAGGGTGTCTAAAAATAAAAAAAAATGAGCCCACCTATATTATTGAAATATGTATATTTGAAATTGAAATTGATTATTATATTGTTATAGTCCAAAGACGACGGCAAGGTTTCATACACAAAGACATTTGGATGATATTGACAGCCATGCATTGATTAATCATGGTGATTTACATGTACTAGATTTTATGCCTTCTTTACAAACATTGTGCATAAATATTGTGATCGAACATAGGCTAGACCAAAGACATTTACCGCCAATGGTTCAGTAAGTTATAAACTCATTTTACCAACCTTGTAAATTATGTATCAAGAATATAAAATCAAAAATATACCATAGATTGATCTTAAAAAAGGAATTTTCTACACTCTAAATTCATTGTTGATAAGGAAGATTCTCATTGGATATAGATTGGAATATCCAATTAGAATCATTCACAGCTGATGAAAATTAATGTATTGACATCAGATTTTACCAATCTTGTAAATTATTTATCAAGAGTATATTATCAAAAATATAATATAGATTGATCTTAAAAAGAAATTTTCCATACTCTAAATTCATTGTTGATAAATATGATTCTCATTGGATATTGATTAGAATATCGAATTAGAATCATTCACAGCTGCTAAAAATTAATGTATTGACATCAGCAGCAGCATTAAGTAATGATTTTAATAGTAACCTTTCATGATGGTATTTGAATTAATACTTTTTTGGTATACATTCTTTTACTATATATATATATTAGATTTCTTATACATGAAGTTCTTTATGTAATTTTATTTCGAAAAAACAATTTAAAGAACTATTTTTTTCTTTTTCAGATGGGATATTAAAGCTATGACAACACAAAATAGTATAAGCCGACCTAAACATAGTGCTGGATAAATAAGAAACATAGGTTAAGAACAAAGAATTTATTTTGCATTAAAATTATAATATCTTGTAATAAAAAAAGCTATTATAAAACATTCCATTGTTTAATTCTTGCATTTTCTTCCATTATGGACCAATTTGGAGAGGGCTCATTGGAGAGCCAATTAAAATCCCCTACATCACTCCAATTATTTACATCTCTTTGTAAAGCAGCACATTGAAAGTCAGAATCAATTCCAGCATAAATGTAATTATATGGAGCAAATCTTATATTGGTACTATCTTCTAAAATTGCCCTGCTTGTAACATGCAAATATACGTCTACGTTTTTAGAAGAATGTAGTCTCAATTGCTGGCAAGCAATGACTAACTTACTATTAATGCATTTATCAGCAAATATTGATGTAGTTACAGGACCACAAATCACAGTGCTGTCTTGAATGTTTGACATGTGAAGAGTATTAGGATAGCCAGTAATTATTACAGTGCATTTATATATGCTACTTAACGTAATATCCTTTTTATTAACCTGTTCAGCATAAAGATATAAAATTTCATTCTCCTTTAAATGAAATCCACATTGTGATAAATTCCAATCATTACACTTATTGAGACATAAATCTGTCATATCTTTACTTTTTGTATCCAAGTCCTTCCCAATAATTTTATCATTTAATAAGAGCTTTTTATTTTTGAACCCAAATTTCCGCTTTGGAATATACTTGATTTCTTGATCACATAAAACATTCTGTAGAGATGAAATAATTTCTTGACAATTACGAATTTTGAATTCTGTTAAAAATAGTGTGGAATCGGTTACATATTGTTGTACTTCTTGCAAAAGCTTCCTAATGACATTAAAATGAACAGGTAACTCATTTATAGGCTTAGAGGAAGTTTCCTCTAGCAATTGATTTATTTCTTGCTTTTTTTGTGAAAACACATTACAGAAATAATCCAATCCCTCACTTTTCACAAATTCCTCTTCTCGTTGCTTATGTGTCTCTTCCATGTGTTTCTGACGTAATTGTTCTCGCTTTGACAGGCGCGAGTGCATAATTTCTCTGTTCTTTTCTATGATATTCATGTTTAAGCTACAAAATACTACAAATTTAAAAATTTAATTCCCTGGTGTGAATCTTCCTCTTGCTTTCCTGTACAATGGCTCATCAGTTTCTGCAGCTGTTTGCAATGCTTCCAAAAAAGCAGCACGTTTATTTTTCCGTTCCTCTAATTCTTTTGGATGACCTTTAGGAACATGTGGTGCTAAATATGAATCATCTGGAGTACAAAGGACAAACAAAGAGTAACCTAAACCACCACAACCAACCAACCACAAAACAGACTTTAAAATTCTAGCCATATGGGCTAAAATTTGTTTATTTGATGTTTTGTTCCCGGGACCAAAATTCCAAATCTAGTTGACGGGCACTGTTTTCTTTAGAGAAGTATTCACCTAATGAATAATATTTATCAAGTACCCACGGATGATTTTGATGTAAGTAAAATCTGAAATCTAGAGAATACTATTATCAGAAATGGTCGATCAAATTCTAGAATATTCGAAGTATGCCGTACCTCTGTTTGAATTCACACGATGATAGAATAAATAGGAGAGACCAAATGCTGCAACTTCGAAAAATGTGATAGCAATAACACCTTTTTTAATCAAGCGCACCGCATTTCTCTTCGGAGATTTATGCAACATCACGTAATTTACACCGAAAAATTAATATAAAATATCATACCGTAAATTTTGGCCGTGTCGGAACTGGGATTTTACTTAATGAGTCAAAGTGTCAAAGATATGTCATTATGATCGAAATCACGAATACCAACTCGATAATGACATATAACATATGATACCAACCTTAACAAAGCGGAACTTCTACTGATAATTGTTTAACTTGTATATAACAATTATTAAAATATATTTTTCAATTCCTTTCTGCTATTTGATGTTTCGACCATGTACTTGATGTACAAGTTGCTTATTGTTATTCTCCTGTTTACACGTCATGTTTTTCTAAAACAACTTCAGCTCTAGTAAAATGATTATCAAATATAGCTATTCGTTACTTAGTGGTATTTTGCCCGAAGAAACATGTGAATAAAGGACTTTATCAATCAGAATTTAAATAAAATTTATTTAAATAAAATTTTTAACTGCTTTCGTTAGTTAGATTTCCAGTTGATATCTTAAAAAAAACTTTTGATCATAATTATGTTAATTAAATTCATTTATTTAACACATTCATTTTACTTCGTAAATGAAAATTATTTATTTATTTATTTAAGTATTTTATTTAAGTATGGACGTTAAAGATGTAACCGATGTACATATATAACTATACAGCGTATGTGGAAATTATTCTTAACTTTGAATTTTTATAGTTAAACATTTTTTTGTATGCCCATATATCTAGTTTGTTCATATAGACCACTACAACAATAATTATGAAAAATGGCTCAGCTGATCTTCACCAAAAACTAATCAGCACAATTCCCAGCTGATATCTTTCCACTGGTTTTTAAATTGTTAAAATCGATTTAGGATTTGTTTAAACTTTCGGAATTTTTACTCTTCATGTTTTTGTCAGAAAATTAGCGATTAGTGAATCGGATTTTCTGACAAAAACATGAACTTTCCTTTCGGGAATCTAAATGTATTCTTTTAATTGATATGAATAAATAGTTAATTACCTATTATAAACATTTAGGTTTTTGGACTTATTAATTAGTTATATGACAATAATGAAACAATATTTTACTATTCCTTCATAATTATATTCACGGTATAGAAACGTATTAGAATTTCAAGCTTCAACCTGAGAAATATATAGATCGATGTAACTTATTTTTATCAAATTTCATAATTTTAAGAAGAATTTATAAATGTTATAGAAATATTTATAAAAATTCTTAAAAAATCTACATATATGCGTTCAAAATATGCATATAATTTTGCAATCAATATTGTCACTATGGTGATAAAAAACTGTTTACTTGTTTTCATTATAAGCATATGAAAAGTATTTAAGTAAATTTATAATTTAGAAAAATGTCAGATACTAATCCGAAAAAAGGTATATAAAATGTTTACTATAATTTTATAAAAAACTAATTAAAATTTCTAATTACTTCATGCACAGGTGAAGATTCATTAAATTTTCAAGTTCACAGTTCCGACGTAACTTGATTAAAACCAATATATTATTGGCGCATGAAAATGCCCGGTTTTTATAAATTTTTTTGCTAATTATGTTTACAGGTATCAGTTCGCTTTATTATTTTGTTATTCAATAATTATTTTTCATGTCGTTGATGATGAACTAGTTAGTTTCAAAAGACTAATTCATCCAGAAACCATGAAGACGGGTGGAATTAAATACGAAATGGTTTTATTATATTAAGATGAATGCTTCACTACAATCAATCAATGATAATCAGAAATATTTCAAGCGCATCTAGATCGAATTTAGTTTTAAATTATTTTATAGCGCCTAACACACAAAAGGGTTAAAAATCAATAACTGATTAAGTTTTGATGTCTTATAATAATGCATGCTCATGATATCTTAAGATATCATTATCAAATAATTAATTATGATGTTTACGTTGTGTATTTTTTATAAGCAGAAGATGGAACTGATGATGAAGGTGAAGATCTTCCTTTGGATAATGATAATTACACTTCAACTATTGAAGGTAAACATAGATTAATAATACGCAGAATTGAAAATGCTGCATAATTTATTTTTAATTTTAAAATTATTGAAAGTTGCATAAGCAGATTTTTTTGTAATTTAATAAAACTATATCTAAGATTTGTTCTAGCTGAAGAGAGATCTGAATCGACTTCTTACAGAGGAACAATTGATGATAGCGGAAATGAAAATGTAGAAGAGGAAGGTATTGAAGATGAGTCCATGATAGAAGAAGAATACATTATAGATCAAGAAAAATATATTTCCCATCCATCGTTAAGTCCAAATGGAACGCTTCCACTAGAAATATTGGAATTCCAGTATCCTTTTCACAAGAAACCACGGCCATATTTAGCGTTTCAATAGGGCATTTCCTTCACTATTATTGACATGATACGATCATGTTGAGTGTATAGTTTATTGTTTAATTTTCATTTAAGTTTGCACCTATTTAATTTGAAATTCTCTTACGTCACATATTTTTCTACATTCTACTTCTAAATGAATACAGTTAACCTTATGTAAAAGTATCGATTCTGAAAAAGGCGTTTTTAAATTTGATTAAGGTAATAATTTATATAGAAGTTCTTCATATCTCTGAGCCATACTTGTTTCCTTAACTAGTATTTAGAAATTCGTTTGGTTATGACTCTGGTCGGTATTTCAATTTATGCGTAATAGAAGAAGATATATTACTCTTCGCAAATGGAAATTATTTGAATATTTACTATACAAAAACTAAAACGACAGACTATATAAGAAGTCCTTTAGGATGTGGTTTTGGGCATATTGTGGTAAGTTGAAACAGGCGCGTATTTATTATTTAATTACATGACTTAATTTTTTTAAATTTGCACGATAAATATATAGAATATGATATGAAATGGAGTTGTTGCATTTCAAACTTATAATTTTTATTTAATTATTATAATATTTGGCAAATGTTGATAAAAAATTGTTTAAGTACTTTTACCGCGCAAAATATTTATATAAACCACTGACTAAATAAATAAATAAATTATATATATATATATATATATATATATATATAATATTTATATATATATATATATATATCTACCAGGTATGAAATGCAACTACGGATTTAAGAAATTTAATTCATATAACAATAAGTTTTGAAGTCTGATGATAAACTGCGTCATTTAGAAACATTTTTACTTTAAGAAAAATCCTAATCCTGATTATCATCATGTGGCTATCGGCATAAATGGACGGGATCCGCCGATACTGATTTATGATTGGCCAACAATGGAAATAATTCACGTTCTTAAAGAAGGGACAAAAAATTCGTTCTCCCACCTCAATTATAGGTAACAAGCAAACTTTACGAAAATAAATATATGGGACGCAAATTATAATTTTCAATTTTAGCCCCGATGGAATGCTTTTATGCTCCCAGGGAGGTGATCCTGATTACAACATCACAGTTTGGAATTGGCCCAAAAGCAGCATCCTGCTACGCACCAAATGCTTTATCAATGATGTAATAGGTAGATACAGTAAAAGAGCTTTTCACATTTTTATATTTTAGAGCAAAATGTTAAACTTTCTGTAATTATAGGATTGATGTTTTCGCCATATTGCGAGGGGCAACTGACTACTTGCGGTTTGGGTCACATAAAATTCTGGAAAATGGCACGCACATTTACAGGTTTGAAGTTGCAGGGAGAAATTGGAAGATTTGGTAAAACTGAAATATCTGATATCATAGGCATTTATCCTATGCCTGATGAAAAGGTATAATTCTGTTATATATGTATATTACTTAAGAGAACATACATAGAAACATTGAAAGAATATTACTATATATTAAAATTATATAGTAATAGCAATATTTTAGGATATAGTCAATATCGTTTAAATTTATTTTTTTTGATTTTTAAGAAAAAATATTATAAGTACTTATTTTTAATAGGTTCTATCGGGATGTGATTGGGGCAATATCCTAGTATGGGACGAGACTCTTATTAAATTTGAAGTTTGCAGAAAAAATAGAGAACGTTGCCATAATGGACCCATAACTCAATTTGAATATAATGTGGAAAGCAATGAAATTATGACAATAAGTATATTTTTCATAAAATATTATATCTGTTAATGATTGTTTTGCAATTAGATTATTTTCAGGTCTAGATGGATGGGTTCGGATATGGTATTGGGAAACAGTTGAATTAGCTGATCCTCCTGAAAACGATCGTTTTGTAGAAATTGATCCGATATATGAATTTGATATTGGCAGTGAATATCGATCCGTGTCTATTATGTCAATGCTGAAACAAAGTCCCGATCCTACTGATACTTTTTGGTATGCACAGGTAATTTAAAAATAATAATCACAATTCATACACTAAAAAAGAATTAAAATAATAATAACAATTCATGAACTAAGAATGGGCATATTTCTAGTAATAATTTTTTGGTGGAAAGGTGACTATTAATTCATCCACAATAAGTATTTCAATCAAATCTTATTATTAGGACGCGCATGGTGGTATATGGTTAGCAAATCTTACAACAGAAGTTATTCCTGCTCCAGATGCAGTCCAGGTGTTGAAAAGCCATTGTGGACCTGTTGTGAATATAGCAACTGCACCCGCCAGTAATTACATAGCAAGTTTAAGCTCTCGAGGCAGAATTCAAATACACAATTATATTTCGAAGAGATTAATATTAGAACATCAATTCATTGCCGCTGCTGGCGACTTCACTTGGTTACCCATAGAGGCAAGCTATACATTCAGATATTCAATTTTACTATTTGTTCATGTTATTTAATGAAGTTTTGAATGCTTAAGTTTCAATTTTTGTAAATAATTTGAATTTGAATTGGTTATTATAAATAGAACAAATATTCATAGAAATGAAAACAATCAAGTAATAAATTCTTGCTAAATGATTTTAAATAAAAATCAGTAAATCTATGCATGTCAAATGTTCAAATGTAGTTACTAAACTTTTAATTTTCGCCACATTACTTAAATAACTTTCTCAATGATAAAAATTTTAATTGTGTCATAATTCGGAAATATATATAACAAGAGTGATAATTGATCGATCGATCGATTTTAAGTCTTGTATAGATATGATCAAACTGCTAATGTTATTCTGATGGATTAATTTTAGTGCTTCGCAGGACATATAGCAGTGTGGTATCCATTAAAACAAGTTTAATTTAATTGAATATTTACGCATTAGCTCTTCATTACATTCAATAATAAATTTTATCCAACAGACAGATCCAACAAGTTCTCTATTAGCAGTAGGCCTAGCGGATGGTGTACTTAGGCTTGCTTATATATCGATAGTGCGCGAAAGTGACAAATCTTTCGGAAACGATGGCAGCTTGATTTTAATACAGGTGCGAAACACATAGTCTTGCTGAGTTGACAATATTAGTTTACACTAATATAATTATATTATTTTAGGCAATAAAACCCCATTCAATGCCAATAACGAAAGTTTCATGCAATCCTCGAGGTACAATACTTGTGACAGGATCTGAAGACTGCACGGTTTTCTTGTTTCAATTTGTTAATGATGAACAATTAGTTAAATTGGAACCGATTGGATTCATTCAGTTAGAATCGGCCGTATCGTATATAACTTGGAAACCAAATTATGTAAGCCAAAGTAAAAATATAAATAAATTATTTGTGACATATTATATATAAAGCTATCTCAAGAGTTCTTTATCCACTTACTAACTATAAGTGAACAAAATATTCTATAGGCTGCTACGATCTTTGTCGGATGTAAACTTGGACATTTTGCGGAAGCAGATCTCCCGGAGCAAAAAAGACTTTATACAAATATATCGTTTCTATTAAAACATATTGATTTGCGTACTGGCAGATTTACAAGTTGCAAAGCAGAAATCAGACGTGAATTAAAAATTCAGGAAATTGCCAAACGTAAAGCTGATAAAGTGGAAAGAAAACGTCAAGAATTAGAACAACTGAAAAAGGATAACCCAGCTGCCGTATACGATGAAGAGATGTATTTGGGTAAGATATTAATAGTGCAGTAAACGGAGAGGAAAGAAGGGTAAAACCTCTGAATTTTTTTACAGTGCTCCGAATTGAATAAAATTTTGGAATTAGGTTCATCTTACCCTCAAGTTCAAAAGTGAAAACAATTCGGGTTGCGCCATCACCCCCCGGGGGGATGACACCCCTTCTCAATTGTGTAATTACATGTTTCATTCATTCATTATAGGCATTCATTATAGACATCTTCATGGATTATAGCACATTCACTGCTTTAGTACAAACTATTTTCAGAAAACTCACGATTTTATAAAAACTTTTTTTTCCAATTTTTTTAAAAATCGAAATTATTTTCATTATATCTCAAAAAGAATAAAAGATACGTATAAAAGCATATAAATCAAAATCAACGGAATCTTTCTGGCTTATTATTGTTTTTTATTATTTTTCTTTCACACAAAAATTGAAAGAGTTATGAATATTTAAAGACTGCGCGGCCGCGCAAATTGAAAAAAACCGTGAGTTTTCTGAAAATAGTTTGTACTAAAATAGCGAATCTGCTAGAATCCATCAAGAGGTCTATATTGAAGTGAATTCTAGATGGAATGTGAATTACTTTAATTCTGGTGGAAACGGCGCTCATTAAACCACATGATTTAAAGCTCACTCATTTTACACGCAAAAAACTTGTAACAGCACTCATTTTAAAGCTTATGTTGAGCACTATAAAACCAAATTTCACCGAAATGCATAAAACGTAAAACCTCGCCACTAGATGGCTTTAAATACAACAATTAAATCTTGAACGAAATAAAAAACGACTTTGCTCTTTCAAATCTTGTTTAATATTTTTCCTAGAACACGTTATTTAATGCCGATTTATTAAGATTTTTATTGACATCATTTTGGTCATTACATGATTTTCGTTAGAATGTATATTTTAGGAGATATTTGCAAAAAAACGAAGAAAAACGCGAAAAATATATGAATCTTTAGGCCAGTAACTTGAAAAATATTAGTTTTTTTGAAAAACTATAAAAGACATTTTTTTCTTACAATTAGTTCTTCTATCAATTTCCGACGCTATTTTGAAAAAATGTAATTACACAATTGAGAAGGGGTGTCATCCCCCGGGGGGTGATGGCGCAACTCGAATTGTTTTCACTTTTGAACTTGAGGGTAAGATGAACCTAATTCCAAAATTTCATTCAATTCGGAGCACAGTAAAAAAATTCAGACCCTAAACGCACCGTTTACTGCACTATAAGGAAAGTTAAATGTTTTCATATCTGAATTAGCTGTTAGTGAATGTCCAATTAAAATTTAGAACACAATCAAATATTTATATTATTTTCAAGCCGACTCGGAAAGCACAGAAACTTTGGAAGAAATATATATTCCGCCACCGAACTCCATATTTTGGGCAGAATACACTTCAGATAAAACTGTATGGTTGAATATGAGTGGATATGACGCCGGATACATATATGAATATAATATAAATACCGGTAAATGTTTTGGTGCCACTATGATTTATGAAGGAGATGATAAGGAAATTCGGACTCGTTGTTACTAGTAAGCGCAATTTCTTATATAACTAATTAGAACAACGAACTTTAAAAAATATATAATAAAATCGGACAAGAACTCATATGAGAAGAATATGGATAGATCATAATGCATATCCTAACGTATACAAATTATTCGTTTTGAAAGTTTATAGCGATTTTTGCTTTTACTATATATTAATAACCAACAATAAAAATACCTCAAGTTATTCTTAAATCGAAATAGGATTTTTATTAATGTCTATTTTTAGCCACAACAGAAAGTATTTAGTGTTTGGTATGCCTGATGGAGCTATACGAGTAAATCGAGTGAATGAAGAAAATTTTCGAGATCTCACAGATTTTTGGATATTTCCTATGCATGAAAACTTAAATGGAGCAATTAATGGAATACAATTTAGTTATGACGGAAGGTAAAACCATTACAAAAATAGTGCTGTTTTTTTGACTAATGATATGAGTAATCCTTTACTGTTTACAAATACATATTGTAAAAAATAATATCAGTTTAAGTTCTTAAAAAAAATTGAAAGATTTCATATTTGGACATAGAGAGCAAAAGAATTAATTCACGATTGATGCCTTGTGATATATTCTTGTTAGACTTTATTAATCTTTCATTCGATTCGCTTGTATGATAAACGTTATAACTTTAACGCTTTATTAAAAGCATTAGAAAAATTTATTGTAAACAATAAAAAAAATATGTTATATATTTTCAAATAGATACATGTTCAGTTGCGGCAACGATGGAAATATATTCTGTTACCGTGTTTTTCCCGAAGATGACGATTATGTTGAAATTCTACCAGTGAAGAGGACGTATCTGGGAAAGGTACATACTACATAATGATTGATACAAAAAGTTATGCGATAATTGATATTCCATAAATTCTGTAATATTTTGTGAAGCTTAAAGCTTTTCTATTATATAATTGTTATATTCAAAAAGTCAATGAAATATATTCTTAATTATTGATCTGGAAAAGAATGCTGATTATTGAAAAACGGTTGCCAGGATTTGAATTTTATTTGATGATATTCAAACTAATCTATTGAATGTATTGTCAGTATAATACTGTCAATATTATTCCAATCCCTTGAAGTTATTTTTATAAATAACAATTATATAGTATATCTTTGTATAAGTAAATTAATTAATAAATTGTTTAATAAAACTTTGAATCTAAAATATAAATATTAGCCTCCAGCTCAAGTACCAGATATAGACGACTCCGATCAATTATCTTTGGAAGGAGTTAAAAATAAAGCCGAATATGACGAAAAAATGAGAGTGGCGAATGAAAGAAAAAGCAAAGTTTTGGCTACACTTGCTTCTTATAGAAATGCACTTAGAAAATTATTTAAAAGGTAATTTATATTTATTACCAATACCGTGCTAGAAAATTTTTAATGTATCCTTATATACAACTTGTAATAGATTACTAATAATTGTATTGATAAAATTATTAAACGAATTACTACTACTGCTACTTAAATTTGCAAAACATATAAAAATAGTAACAAAAATTTAAAATTCGATAATTATTCGATAAACAACCCCATTTCAAAGACTCCACAAGATCTTCACACAAATTATTTGACATTTTCTGTATTTTAAAGAATTTACTTATTTAACTCCCTTTATCACATTTTGTTGCAATATTTAATATATTTTGCAATTGCACAACTCATCAATTCAAACTTCTTAGTAATCTTTGTATATTACAGAAATCGAACTTTGCTGCCATCCCAAGTAATACCAATAGAAGACTTTGAAATAGATGACCGAGTGACGTGGGATTTGGATGAATCTTTAGAAATGGAAATGGAATTAGTGGAGAGAAAGATGGCCTTCGACTTGGCAAAATCTACAAGGGCATTAGAAAAAGCAAGAGAGTTCTTTATAGATCCAATACGAAATTTACAGATAGAACTGCGAGCAATCAAGTAATAATATATGTTTTAGCAATGAATATCCAGTTTTAGAAAGAAAGTTCTTGATATAAGATCATAAACTTCATTTGTGTTATGTAGTAGAATGTCTACATCGATTGGTAATTTTTAAGACATTTAAAAACCTTAGAAAACTTTATTATTACTTATTTTTACGTTTCCGATAAAATCGATAAAAACACTATACAAATCAAAAACCAATTACATAAAATTAGTGTAAAATGTTAAGTATAATATATAATACTAATAAATAATACCATAAATATATCGATGAATTTACTTTTGCAGAAGTAACCACTCTGTGAAAACATTCCGTGTACGAAAGCTAGATTCACATTTCTTTGATGCAAAATTCGAAATAATGTCTAAATTACAAGGACCTCGTGATACAGGCAGGTATAAAAACCAATAGATATTAATACTAATATTTGATTTATAAATTAATAATAACATTTTCTAAATTCATGAACATAGAAATTAATAAAAAGGAAGAAACTTCTGAGTGAGTACTGAGATAAATTTCAAGTAATCTGAAAATGCATGGTTTTTATATTTATTTTAAACTGGGTGCACTTTCTTCCACTTGTAGTTCATTTAGTATTCTACAATATTCTTAATAGAGTTTACATCTTTTTCTCATGTTTTTGTCTATTATAGATGCACGTCTATTTTCAGTATTTAGTAATTGCTTCTTTTTATTCAAAATCAAAACGCAAATTTTAAAACGTTGTCTTTGGCATTTGTTTTTAATGCACAATCAAGGATGATTACCATAGCACAACATGATACCTTTGTCTAATTTCACTTGTAGATTTTAAAGCAGCAATCCAGGCAACTCAAATGAATTCCTAAGTTTTGTGAGGCAATTGAAGCAGATTGATTGCAGCCAATAGTAAAGTTATTAAATAATAAAATTTCATTATTTGGCAAATGCATTCATATCGAACTGATGTCCTCACACATCTTTTTGAATTCAACAGTTGAGTAAGATTATGCCCAAATACGGATTCTTAATGAATTCATAATGCTAGTCAAATGCAATATTGAGTTGTAAACTAAATATCAAAGTTCAAATCAATATGAAGATTTTATAGTATTTACCAAATATTGGTCCACAGAATAACAGAAGAAAAACAAGCATTTAATATACTGGATCGTGAGATTACACATCGTGTGGGCAAAATTGAATCATTTTTAGTCGGACTATCAAGTTCTACAATTGAATTTGGCCTGGGCACAGAGATCAATCGAGTTCTTAAAAAGTACCGTGACAGAAGAGTTAAAAAGGCAAATAGGCAATTGCAGGTAATCATTTTCAGTAATTATATATACTAATAAATATTAAAAAAAATTCTAAATCTTTATGAAATTATATCATTAATACATTTTATAAGAGTAGTGTTTGCATTAATGTAAATATGAGAATATTCTAATAAATGCTCGTCTACAAAAGGAACCAAGACATATGGAAAATTCTGCTCACAAAGATGTATTTATGCATACGACGTTTTCTTTCGAATTTTGAACTATTCTGATAAACTATTTATTTTACCTATTGTAGTGGGATGAATTGAACGCTGTAAAACCAGATCCAAATAAACATCATCCTGATGACTTAGCAGCTTTGGAGCAAGCCAGAAAAACTATTGGTGATTACAAATTGAAAACTGATGATGACTATAAAGTTCCTGAAGAAGAAAAGCATACAACCTTGACTAAGTATCAGCAGCTAATAAACATACGAGAAGAAGTGAGATAATTTTAAATATCAATAGTTTTAATAATCATTCAGTTTATCAGTGAAATGACTGAACCGACTTTATCCATACTTCTGTAACGTATATTTGCCAAAATAAAACTGGTTAATTAATAATGGTAATGGTACACCTACACTTATTTACCCGTATTTGTAAGAAAAATATAAAACTTCAAATTCCGGTTTCATACATAATTATACACTCTTTGAGCCTTTACTTCTAAAATTATCTATAAAAATGTAATAATATAATATAAATCGATCGTGACCGAAAATTATGCCCTTAAATAGATGTTCAAGCTGCAGAATAATTTCAATGAGCAAGTATTTGAACTGAGAGAGAGCAAACTGATATTGACGTCCAAAATTGTTGCACAGAAGGCAGAGTTACAAGAAATTCAAGAAGAACTTTTGCCAGAATTTGTCAAACCATTACCAATTCCACCAGAAATAGATGTAGATACAGAATTTCCAGAAAGGGCTTTAAAGGTATTCGATTTTGTAACATTGTGTTTAAATTCAATTTTTCAAGAATATCCTATTTATACTTGTTTTATGAAATTATGAAATTTATGAAAGCATATTTAATGTACTTAGTTATTAAATTTAGGTTCGAATTATTACAACGGATCCAGCTACTGGTAGAAAACGACGAGCTTCCACAATTTATGACCGTGTAAAACCAGTCGTTCGTGGTAAAGATCTAGAAAAAGAAGTCCTCGGTGTACATGGCTTTGAGACTGAAAAAATTATTGCTCTAATGGAAAAGAATGAACCAAGTATTATTTTTTGTAAACATACTAAAATAAAAATGCAGTAGTTTTATAGTGAAGTAATTTCCTAAAACTGTTTGATCAATCATCAGTTGAATTTTATCAATTGATAGCAGCTCAATGTAAAGTATTACTTTAAATCAACTAATTAGAAAATTATTCAAATCAGGGTTTATTGTTTTTTTTATAGAAACTGTTGATATTCCCTCCTTAACTTTGGACTCATTGATATCAATGGCTCAAACTGATGAGTCGGAAACTCCGTGGGAATTAGAGCTCAAAAGACTTCGCCAGAATAGGTATTATATATTTGTAAACAGTTCAATTTATTAAATTAGTCCTTAAAATAATATGAAATAAAATAAACTTTAAAGTTTAAAAATCTATTGCAAAATAGGTATTTTTTTAATTTTGTTTAATAAAAGTAAAAATTTAAATATCTTGAAAATAAATTTCTTACTATTTTTTATTTTCAATATTAGGAAAAACTATGAACAAACTCGGATTCTAAACGACATCGAGGAAAGTATCAGAATGTTTGACGAAAATGTTGCCTATTACGCTGAGCTGAGAATTACTTTAGATGTTCATGTAAAATACCTTGAATTATTTCTACTTACATTACATCAAGAATTAATGATTTTAAAAGTATGTATTACATTTTTATATAATTAAGCTGGCACTTTGTAGTATATTTTTTATTTAATACATTTTAAATTCCGAACTCAGGAGTTTGAAGCAAATGAAGTACTAATGCTCGCCAAAGTTCAAGACAAAATAAATGAAAAAAATGCTGTTGTAAAAAAACAAAATGAATTAAAGTTTAACATAGAAGCAAGGCAAAGATTAATGTTGCAAAATGTGGAGGTACAGAAAAATTTGCAAATCAATTTCATGGCTGCTGTGGCCGATAATAAATTCGTAGATTATTTAAAAGGCATATTCAAGAAAAAATATAAACCACCCAAAGACGTGAATGACGGTACATGCATATTATATATTAGCAGTATTTAGACAATTTGAATAAAACTGAAATTAAAAGTATAATTCATCATTAAATACAATTTGTTACAATTTTCACTTTTTTCATAAAAAGATTCTACACACTTTTATGTTTTTATGTTTTTAGAATCCGATGAAGAATCTTCTGAATCGAGTGAAGAGTCATCAGAAGAAGATTTAGATGCTGCGAGTTTATCATCAGGTGATATCGGATTAATAAAGTTAGATGAGTCCGTTTGTCCTGAAGGATGTGATGTTAATCTTTATAATTTGGCGTTTGAATTGCGTGCTCAGAGGTGACACATATTTCTTTTGAAAATTATTCATAGACCATAATCTTTCCAAGCGATTTAATTCAACGATGTTATTACTTATTTAGGTACACATTTTTTTTCCTACGAATTGCATTTAATTTAATCAAACTTTTTTAAGGAGTATGATATAAATTGA
The DNA here is from genome assembly GCF_003426905.1 of Ctenocephalides felis. NCBI lineage: Eukaryota > Metazoa > Arthropoda > Insecta > Siphonaptera > Pulicidae > Ctenocephalides > Ctenocephalides felis. Next base: position 32,227,980 of record NW_020539725.1, on the reverse strand, counting down.
ATATGCTATATATTAAATTATTTGTGAGAACTAATATGCTCAGCATTTTATTATAGTATGAGCTATTAAATCATTCTTATCTTTGCCTCTGTGACGAAATAGTATTTTATAAAAAGATACGGAAAAATTAACAGGCTGTTATTCACTTTTATTGATTTTATTAAAAGTGCTTTATTATTTTGAACAAACTACTTGCACTCACTTATTAGCGATCTGTTGCACTTAATTTTTGAGTGATTTATCTATAATATAAAAATGAATCGCAAAATTTGTTGGTAAGTGCATAACTCAACAACGCCTGGACCAATTTGGCCAATTCTTTTTTTAAAATGTTTGTTGAAGTTCAAGGATGGTTCTTACGGCGAGAAAAAATTAAATAATTGCTGGGAAAACCCTAAAAACAGCCCTTTTTTTCACATACAAACGTTAGTATTTTCATATTGTTGCCATCGGATACGGAATATTTACTCAAGTCAATGTAGCGTTTTGGGTCTGAATTTTTTTACTGTGCTTCAATTTGTACGAAATTTTGAAATTAGGTTTATCTCACTCTCAAGTTCAAAAGTGAAAATAATTTAGACTCTTTTGCCATTTCCCAGGGGGATATATGTATGTACATTGCGGTATAGACTGTAGTGTAAAGAAACATAATAATTTTTAACTAATTGGATTATTAAGAAAATTGGAACTTTTGAATTGTAAACATAAGTACAGAACAATGTCTGTCGGGTCATCTAGTTTTAAATAAAGTTTATAAATTTTCAAGACATGAACTGGAAATGAAAGAAAAAGAAGAACAGCGCCAAATAGATCTAACAAATAAAGAAGTCAATGTTATGGACAAACAAATTCGGGTTATAGAAGAAGCATTAAGAGTAAGGCGCGAAGAATTAGCAGCATATCAAGTAAAAAAAATATTACATAAAACATAAAATAAAAATGATAAGTGATTTATAATAGTTATAATAATAATTATAGCGACTAAAACAACAAAAATTGAATGATGTGCAAACAACTGTTGTACTGCGACTTCACCAAATACAAAATTTATCATCTGATGGTTCCTTAGATTCTTTTGAGGATAGTTTGGTTTTTAGCAGAGGCGCTATTGGCAGTTTATTCACCAGAGTAGGAGAATTAAAACATGAAACTGAATTACAAAAAGAAAAACACAAGTAGGTCATAGATAGATAGTTACACATGTGCTATAAGTTTCAAGAAGAAACAATACTCTTGAAAATATTATTTTAATAATATGTGTTGCTATATGGATAAGATAAAAATCGTTAAAGATTGTTTTTCAAGCTATTCTTCAAAATCTTGAAAGTTTAGTTTTTAAAATAAAACAATATTTGTTGAATTCCGATTCCCAAGTTATTTTCATTATATATACAAAAACTGAATAGCTTAATTATTCAATTATTTAAAATTCAAAGGAAAAACCAACGTCATTTATGGCGTATGAATCAAGATTGTTTAGTTATGGAGGAAAGAATTCGTAAACTACGTGAAAGTATTGCAGAAGTAATGTATAGAAAATTCAATCAAATTATAGATTTAGATCAATTAGAAGAAGCAATTTTGAAGAAGTTAGTACACGATCTAAGATTTCGTATGGCTGATGTGCAAAAATCATATGATAAAGAAATTGCTAAATGGAAGGTGAGAGTTTGATGTAGAAACAACTATTTAAAATAAATAAAATGCTTATTATAACAATATAATTTACAAAAATTAATTATATCACAAAAATAATTCTATCGGTTTTATGGGGCGATTGTTAGCAATTCAATCTTTTACTAATTGTTATGTTTCGATAATGATTTGGCTATTTCTTCAAATTTATTTAATAATTTTCCTTTTTCCATTTGGGCATTGTTGTGACTATTAGTTATTTCACTTATTCAAGCAAAACTTTAAACAATAATATATTTTAGCAAACATTATGCACAAAGCAACTAGAAATGTCGAGTTCATTAGAACAAAACACGGAAAAATTAGAAGTTTTGACAGTCTTGCAAGAAGAATCTCTGAAACTATCAAAAATATTGAAGCATCAAGCAGCTAGCAAGGAAGTCATATCAAAGGCTGATGAGATTGAAAAAATATATAAGAGTGATATGAAAGAATTGAAAAGTATAGAAAAAAGACAAGAAGAACAATTGATGGTAATTAGACAAATACAATATAACATTTCAATTTTTGATTTGTTAATTTGGATTAAATAGTTGATTTTTTGTTATTATTTATTATAAGTGTTTAAAGATAAATCGATTCTACACCAGTTTTGTTCCCTATTCTCGCTTACAATTTACTTACAATCCACTTTCCAACCTTCTTCAATTTTTTCATGTGATTCATCGGAGCATTGAAATATCTATTTTCAGTCATTTTTGTTTTTAAATTATTCCTTTGAATAACGAGTCACTTTTTTAACGATATGAATGAAACTACAGTCTAATTCCTTTTCTTTTTCGTTTCATAATTTCATTTTCTAGGGATGTTTTTAACCAAATGTGAAACACATAGTCCAGTCATTTAAGCTTAAATTAGGTAAGAATCTCTAAATTCGAGATACCAAGCTGTAAGTCTGTAAATACTTATATATTGATACCCTAAAGTTGTCTCAAAACTCTACCATATGTAGGTTTTGGGACAACTTTAAGATGTCAATATACAAGAATTTACAGACTCACAGCTGGGTATCTCGAATTCCGAGGTGAACTTACTATAATGACTGGACTATTATTATTTGTGTGACTTTGTAAATCCAATTCATCTCTATACAGGTATCGCCAACCTTTCTTACTCTGATGTACATAATGGAATGATAAAAATGTGGTATCTCGATAATTATCGAATGTAGTAAAATATAATAAACGTAGAATATAAATGCTAATATTTTTATTGGTAATTCATAGAAATTACGCCAAGAGATACGCCGTTTGAAACTTAAATCTGAGCCACTGCCACCAATTACGACGCGACCAAAAACATCAGTGAAAGTAGCTTCTGAAGACTCATTTTCGTACTTTTCATTTAGCGATTATCCACCACCACCCAAAAAAGAGTAAGTATTCTAATTCATTTTAATTTCTTAGTCATGGTTTTCTTAAATACTATTATTGTGATGTTCTACATATGGAACAGTATAAATAAACGACAGTAAATTCCAATTCAATTCAATCCTCCAAGAACTCAAAAAAGAAATCATCAATTTTACATTATGTAAAAAGCTAGTACTATTTTGAAAATTTCAAATTCGCAGTTTAACAAATAGTCTAAAAAAACTTGAGGCAATTGAATCAATTTTGACAGTGGTCCGAGAAATTTTCTTTACGGTTGCGGTTTCAATGTTGAAATAAACAAAATAACAAAAATTAATCACCATATCTGAAAAATGGTCAAAGTTGGACTAAAGCTCTAGGTTGCACTTAAAAGCTAATAATTTTGTACACTGTAAGGAATAAATTTATTTTCAATTTTTTCATGACAGTTACTATAACCTTCTGCTGGATTGACGTTGAGTTCTGGGACACCTTGTATAATATCAATATAAATTATACATTATCTAAGCATAAGCATAAAGAAAAAAGAGTGCGATGAAAAAGAAAACAAACATATTATGTTCAAAAAGTATTTAAGTAAAATTTTAAGCAATTTATACCTACTTTTCAGGTCTCATTTACATGTACTAGTAATTCTCAGATATATCTGAAATGTTCTTTCTTTCAAATTTGTAAAAATTAAGGAATATTAATAGTTTAGAAATTTAATGGATTCATTTTGATATTGATATAAATACCCACCTATGAATTTATTTTTTTATTGCTTATTTTTTAACTTTGTACACAAGTACATTTAAATTTAATTGTTTGTTTGCTGCTTATTGTTATATTGAATTCTGAAATTTGCTAATAAACACTTGAACTATAATACTGATTTAACTTTTTTTAGGCCAAGATACAAAGCAATGTATAGTGCTTTCCACATTTTCTACAACTTAATAGACCGTGTAGGTGGACAAATAGGTTCGAGCATGTTGGTTTCAAGAAAAATTGTGAAGGAACTAATGAATTCGGTTGATGGGGCCGAATTAGCACATTCTACCATCGAAGATATTTTATTTCAGGTATAAAACTATAATATTATATAGTAACATTATGAAAAATTAATAACCATTTTATTTTTTTTTATTCAACGACAACATTGATTTTTCCCTCTATAAAATAGTTTATTAAATCCATTACTAAAAAATCTTTTATATCCCAGGTAAATAATGAGCTTGAAAGCATTGAAAATTACAACTCCATCAAAGAAGTGCTCCAAGAAGTTCTAGACAGAACGATGGAAGGTCCTTCTATAACTATACCGGTAATTAAAATAATATTTAAAATATTGAGAAATATTTTTGAATGAAAATATTCTTAACAGATTATAGACGATATACTAGTAAAAGTTATAGAACAAACACCAGAATTTATAATGGTAAAGAACCTGGTGGATCAGCTTCTTTCCCGAGTAGATATAGAAGCACATAAGGAAAGATTTGATTTAGTAAAAGATATTTTAAAAATCATATTGGATCATTTTCCTACAGACAAGTAAGCCAAATACTTCAACCATTAGCGCGATTTCTAAATTTTAATATACCATTTTTATATTATTTATCTAGAAAAACTATTGAAGATTTAGAAGAGTCGGTTACAAGTATGGTAGAACCTATGAAAAAAGCTATACCTTCAAAAGTCGTTGAAATGACTCCACAAGAAGAGCTTGAGAAACAAATTCGTAGATTGATTTATAATATTCTAGAACAGATTGAAATCATTCAACGTGAAACTGAAGTAGAAGTCGCTCAAATAATGGTGTGTACCAATAAATCATTCTTATGGAAATATATAGAATGCAAAAATTAGCGTATAAAATAAGTGGATTAAATCGTGCAGAGTGCTTTCGTACAATCCTACCCCGAAGCATACACCTTTGTAATACTTTGAAATAAATTCATAGTCCAAGTTTAAATTAGTTAAGAACCTCGGAATTCGAGATACCCAGCTGTAAGTCTGTACATACTTGTATATTGACACCCTAAAGTTGTCTCAAAACCTACGTATGGTAGGGTGTCAATACCATATGTAAGTTTTGAGACAACTTTAGGGTGTCAATATACAAGTATTCACAGACATACAGCTGGGTATCTCGAATTCCGAGATGAACTACATCTGGTAGGGTGTCAATACCATATGTAGGTTTTGAGACAACTTTTGAGTGTCAATATCTCGTATTCCGAGGTGAACTTACTATAATGGCTGGACTATCACTATTTAAATGTTTTAATAAATTTAGTCGCCGCATATAAGACTGTTGAGGATGCATCTTCAAAACTTCTGTTGACGTTCTTCTTTTAGTATAAAATATTAATGAATTCTTATGATATTGAGGTATCATTGTGCTTCAACCATTTCTAACCATTAGTACATTGGTAACATGCGTATTGTTTTGTTCATTTTTATATCATCTATCATAAATATACAAAAGTACTAATATGAAATATTTTCAAAAGAAAGCCATATAAAATTAGTACGATGCTCATGATATCAAGGTTAAAAAAAATAAACGTCAATACGAACTATATTTCACATTATAATATTTATTTCCAGTTCCCTACAGAAGCCCCGCCGAATTTTGAAGAGATGATAAGCCAAGATATAATAGATGAAGTAATTAACAGAGTCATGGATAATTTCTCACTAACAGAGTCTGCTATGCAAATAGCCATCGAAAATGCAATAAAGGAAATGATTAAGAAAATTCCAGAAAAATTAATAAGAATTCGCTATAATTTATTCCAGGTATACATTTTAAATTAAACATATCATACGTCAGCTTCTACTTCTTAGCACCACATTTGCTATTAGAATTGTGAAAAATTTAAATGGGTTCAATTTTTAGTATTAGGGAGATCTCTTAGAAATATGTTAATAGACCAGACTTATCATTTCTCTGAAATAGTTTTAACAAGATGTCCATAAGTCTAATTTGTTTGAAATAATAGGTATGTATTATCAAACATTCTTTACAGGTTGCACGAGAAATGGTAAGGCGAATGTCCATAACATCTATGGAAATAATGCGCGTCAAAGGTGATATTATTGTCGATAATTTAACAGATTTTATCGAGCGCGAAGGACCTGAAAATCTTACTCGTAGTAAAATTGAGCAAATTGTTGGTAACATTATAACGTACATAAAAGAAGAAGCCTTGGGAGAATAGATTCTACTCAGTTATTTCTGAGTAGAATAACTTAATGACTGCAAATTTACTCTAAGGAACGGAACAAACTTTGCCAAAACATTGTCTTTGCATTTATAAATCATTGCCATAAATAAATGAAGAAACATTTCTTAATAAAATATTCTTTCGCACCTGTATAAGAATGTAAAAATGAGAGATTTAAAAATAAAAACTAGCTGTAAGTGGAATTCTGTCTTGAGGCATTTATGGCATCGTGCCTTAAGGCAAATTGCTGGAACTTCCCGTACCGAAATGTTCGAGGAATACTGAATGTTTTCAAATAGATTATTATAAATATTGTAACATTGTCTAATATTTATGAGAATTATATAAACTGAATTGCAGAGTTGAAAATATTTGTAAAGTATATTAGAACTATAGCCAGAATTAAAAATAAAATCTGAAATATTTTTGATAAAACTAAAAAAAAAAAAAAAAAAAAAAAAAAAAAAATTGAACAAAATTTTTTTTTCCAAAATCAATTATTTTGTTAAGACAAGCAGAAAGTTCTTTGAATCATTTAAATCGGACGCTTAGTTCTCTCAAAAACTGCCATTTTTTACATATTTAGCTCCATATCTTCGAAATGGCTGGGCCTGCCTTTGCCAAAAACTAATAAGCACTTCTCCCAATCATTACTAATTGAATGCTTTTTAGATCATTCAAATCAGATACTCCGTTCTCTCAAAAATTCGATTTCTATTTTCTGCACTCTTTGCTCCGTATCTCCGAAACGGCTGGACCTGCCTTTGCCAAAAACTAATCAGCTCTTTTCCCTATCAATAGGAATCGAATGTTTTTTGAACCATTCAAATCGGTTGATCCGTGCGCCCTAAAACGTGACTGGAAATTTGTATCCATACATACATACACACACACACACACACACACACACACACACACACACATCCATTTTTTCTGAGGTATGCCAAAACGTTCAAAAACCTTCAAAACGTCGAGAAATGTTAAAATTTTCAATTCCGATTTTCGGCCCATTACAATAACTTACCCTACGGGAAGTTAATAAAATAAAATAAATTGGAATGATATGTAGTTTGTTATATTTATATTATTATATTTATTTTCAACAAAATTGTTGAAATAAAAAACAATAAATATTTTAAATTATATGAATGTATGTATTTGAATCATAGACCTTATAAAACATATGGTCTGCTAGTGACACTTTTTTACGTGGAAAGCATTATGAGGACTAGCAGTCCATATGCATTATAAGGTCTATGATTTTAATTAAATTTTATGAATGCACGATTTATGATTTTAAATTCAGGGGTAGCCCACGCCCTACATTAATTATTACTTAATGTTTTAATTTAATAGCTAAACATAATATAACGTTTTAATTGAGCTTGCAACGAATATTAGGTTACTATATGCATTGACCCTATTCGGCTGCTTTTATTATATTCAACCGAATACCGATTACAATTATTAATATTGTTATAGGGAGATAATTAATGATATGATATAATTCGATTCGTTGCGTATATATTCATATTTTTATTTCACTTATAATCATTTAACTAGTCAAATCCAATTACTCAGTAATTCTAACTTCTAGGACTTACATGCATTGCTCCCTTTTTTTCGTAAGCCATCCCAGCTACAGAGAAAAGCTCAACACCACCATGTTTTAGATTGCATTCTTGTTCAATAATATGCATATTGGGCCATGGGCTGTAAAACTTATACAACTGATACACTTATAGAAACTTTTAATAATTTGCAGTATATTTCTAGAATTACATTGTCAGAAAAGTAAAGAAATCTTGGTATGTTGCACACACTTTTAATTATAAAAACTGTTGGGTCACACACGTCTGTACACGTTTTGGCGCTAAAATCCGGCTGAATAGTTTTCCTAATATTCGGCTATTCGGTCATGACAGTCTTCGATACACTGCTGAATAACTGTTCATAGCAAGTCTGGTTTTAATGCAGTGTCAAATTTGTGTTTGTATTTGTATCAAATACAAATTCAAAATAAAACTTCTAGATTCCGAATATCTGCAGTCTTAAATTTCAAATTTTAGTTTTGTTTATGTTTTTTCAACTATGAAGTTGTGTTAAGTTAAAGCAGGATGCCAACTCAAGCTAAATCTGACAGTTGTATCAGTAGTACCAACAGTTGTACTGCGCAAGGCAAATAAAATTTGCATCGAATAATTTATCGTTTGCTGTTATTGAGATAAAAATTAAATTATTGCTGTTGATGCTTGCATCTCAATATGTGATCGTTTATCTGTGAAATATTGTATCTGTTTAATTGTGCTAAATATATATTGACGAAGTGCAGATCTCAATAAAGGAATATTTTTGTTATCCTAACCTCTAACAAATCTTTTCACAATGGATCAAATGCTACCCAGCCCAGGGTTTTCAATTCCAAGCATTGGAACACCGCTCCATCAGCCTGAAGAGGATCAGCAAATACTTCCAAATGCTTTACAACAACAAATGCCACCTTTGGCGCCGATGGGGAGCTCCGGAATGTCGAGTTTCTCCAATATGAACATGTCAACAGGCTTAACTCCGACACAAATGATGAGCACCCCACAGAAAACGATGCACACATATTTACCTTTCCAAACTCCACAAAGTCTAATGCAACCACAAACTCCAGTAAGTTTGAGTGATTATAAGATTAGGGGTAGGCTACTAGTATTGTTGCACAACGATAGCCTAATATTAAATACAATTTCAGTGTGTGATTTAAATGACGATTAATTATGTTTTTTTGCAATGTCAGAAATTATATATAAAACAACTAAAGCCTGACAAATATTATACAAATATATACTCATTATTGTAGATTTAATAATGAGTATATAAAATAATAATAATAATATTTTATTTTTATGTTTATAAATAGTTCCTGTGCATCTTTCACTGCATTGTGGAAATCATACTTCAATTGAATGATATTTATAATTATGTACTATATCTTATTTTTTGACGTTACGTAGATTAATAGTTTATACAATTTATTTAACTTTGTATGAGCTATTAGACGTGATTAAATTGAATTGAAGAATAGTAAATATTACAACTGTCTTACCTTCCATAGCAAAATATGATGTCGCCAATGGTTCCAACATTAAGTGGGCCAGCTAGTGTGCAACCACATTCACAAACAATGGGTCCAGCAACTCCTATGACACCCATGACTCCTCAGTCTGCCGATCCTGGAATAATTCCACAACTACAGTAAGTAATATGAAATGATGATTAAAAATTATAACTTGTAGGATTGGTGACATTGTATAATTAAATATAATAATATGTTTTATCTTACAGAAATATAGTTTCAACAGTGAATTTAAATTGCAAATTAGATTTAAAAAAGATTGCGCTGCATGCCAGAAATGCTGAATACAATCCAAAACGTTTTGCTGCCGTTATAATGAGAATAAGAGAACCAAGGACAACTGCTTTGATATTCTCATCAGGTAAAATGGTTTGTACGGGAGCAAAGAGTGAGGATGATTCTAGGTTGGCAGCCAGGAAATATGCTCGAATCATTCAAAAACTTGGTTTTAGTGTAAGTGTATTAAAAATATCAGTTTGCTACATGAAATGCTTTATCTATTCTAAATCACTTTTTTACTATTAAAGCTAAATTAGATTTAATTCATTGAGGAAAAGGCTATTTTTATTGCATATATATTTTGAAAAATTTGGCTTTACAAAATATATAAAAATAATTATTTTAATTATATATATTTGAGTAGCTATATTTTAATTATAAAAATATTTTCAGGCCAAATTTATGGATTTTAAAATACAAAATATGGTTGGAAGTTGTGATGTTAAATTTCCAATACGATTGGAAGGTTTAGTGCTTACACATGGTTCCTTCAGTTCATATGAGCCTGAACTATTTCCTGGTCTTATTTACAGAATGGTCAAGCCTAGAATTGTACTGTTAATATTCGTGTCAGGAAAGGTGGTATTGACTGGAGCTAAAGTGAGAGGTGAAATAATGCAGGCTTTTGATAATATTTACCCAATTTTAAAGAGTTTTAAGAAACAATAGTACTTAAGTATATAATTTTAGTTCAAAGAATTTGAAATAATTTATGACTTGGAGGGTCCAAATGTAAATAAAGTGTATAGTGTAACTAAGCCTGTGACTGACTAATATTTATTAATAATATTATTAAAATATGAGATATTACACAATATATTTAAACTTCATTTTCATATTGAATGATGCAGTTTTGGAAGTGTTATAAAGAAAATCATATGATGGTTTAATTTTCTTTAACACAATTTTTAATATTTAATATAAGATAAAAGATAACAGTGTTATTTAGTAACTTAATAAATCTACCTATTTTATATTAATGATTCATGTAAAATATACATGTAGTATAATGGTGTATGGGGCATTTCACTCAATGTCAGAACTACACACTTTTGAACGATGATGCACTCATTGTTGAGTTATTTTAAATAAATTAATAAAATATGCTTAATTTGTTTCACTTTTCATAATACTTCATTACAGAAGGCCATTACTCATATTTTATAATATCATAAAGATTAGATGAGAACACAACAAACCATCATGAATAAGTGATGTCTAATTATTCATTAGTTTGTATATACAATTTTGGTATAATTTTAAAACATTAGTCACAAAATTCTAAATACTCAAGTTCACATTGATTATTTCTGTCCCATGAATGGGGGCACTGATTTACTTGAAAAGGTTGAAAAAAGAAAATTATCAGAATGAATATGGTTAAATTTAATTCATACTACAAATTCACTTGTCACTCACCAACACAACACCACCTAAGCCTTTTCCAAATATTTTAATTAATAGGTAAATCAAACCTATGCTTTTTCCAAGATAAGTACATAGAAAGAACAAGTCAATTTCTTATTTTATTGTAATTTGTAGAAATACAATTTTTGATAAAAAATTTAAATTAAATTATAAGCAAGCAGCCATAAGAGGAGCTAAATTTTCAAAATCAATAGTTTCAGTAATATTTTTAGTTTTGATATTTTCATCTTGATTAGCAATGAATATTAAGTTGTTTTCTACTTTCTTCCAGCCATACTTCTTGATCCACATGTTCAACGTTGCATCTAAAAGTATTGGTACATTAAAAAGAGTTTTATATATGCTATTTCGGTTCATCAATTCATTTCATTACACTTACTATCAACACCACCAAGCAAATTAGCAAGATTGGTTTGATCGATTGTTTGGAAAGTAATTCCTACAACATGACAAACGAATTTCCGGATGGAATCATTAAATCCCTGAATGCGAGAACATAATTCAGGCATTGCATGTACACGAGCCCAAAATGTTGCAAAATCACATTGTTCTAAAATATCTCCTAGATACATAATTTGTGAGATTGTCTCTTGTTGAGTCTAAAAAATTGAAATAAAGGATGTAACACAAATAGAATTGCAGGATTATTTTATTAACAAATCTACTTGATTTTGATTAAAATAAAACAATTTTGTATGATTTTATACAACTTGATAAAAAATATATTTTGTCATATGGCCATTTCTAAACTTTGCTTAAGGAATGTGCATTTAGCATAATAACAATTCAACTCAAAATTCCAACTATATAATGATCTATTTTAGGGAGGGCAAAGAATCTTTAACAGGATCGATATAAATATATGTATCATATTTTTAAAAGATAAGACTATAAAAAATTAACAATTAAATGATTTGATAAAATAAGGAAAAGAAGTTAAATATACACATATATCTATAAATAAATATACCTGTGATTCCAATAGTAAACATTTGCATAAAATGAAGTCGGAATGTGGAAAGTTTGTCAAAGCTTTAAGCAATATTTGGCAAGTAATTTCCAAGTTAAACTTTGAGGGATTGAATTGGTACATTTTAAGTACAGCAAGATTTGCTTCTAAATCATACACGTTATCCCTTGATTGTATCTCCACATATTGCTCCAAGGTAGGTAAATTTTCTGGGTTGTACCTTTTGGGGGATGAAAGCATAATATTAGGTTATGACACATGGCGTTTCTGATTCCAATGTGAGAAATATTTACCTTTCAATTCCTTTGAGCATAGAAGCTACTACTTGTTTCATAGTCTCGCCCATTTTTCAAATATGAACTTTTGTATTATTTATTTACTTCTCTAAAAGTTTTGTATATGATATTTTACCGCACCTTCACTGACAACCACTAAATAAAGAAAGAGAAATGCCTGCGTCTAACTTCGCACTGATGTTTACGTCAAGTTTTTATATGAGATGACGCTACTGTATTCATTTAAACTTAGATAATAAAATTATTATTTATTACAAATATTAAATAAAACAGCATAACAGCTATTTTCGAGATGAATATAAATTTTACTACATTCCATCAAATGTATTATTCTATTTTGTCTATAATTTCAAATTTGTATCAATTCAAATCATTACATTTAACTCTCTTCTCAGACTCAAATATATTTAGTTTTGAGGCAATATTTATTAAATTCCCAAAAGACAAGTTTAAATTTTACCAAAAAATCTGCTATCCTAATTTCAAATATTCTCGACGTTTCAAGCAATTTGGAATCGTTTAACAAAGTATGTGTGCGTAACCCTATGTCTGTGCATATGTCTATGTGAGCCAAATTTTGACCGTTAGTAAACCTTTTCTCAAAAACAACTGCTCTGATTAAAAAAATATATATTAGAGAAAATTCAAATTTTAAATTATCGAAAAATCTTCAATTTTTGCTCACATACATATGCACATAAGCTTCACACCTTGGAATTAATTAATAGTTGTTTAACCCTTCCCACTCGCGAATTGCGAAATTCATATGAATTTTACCGCCGGAGCGGCGGCATCCGAGTCGAAGGGTTTAAACTCGATAAAAACTCACAACCATTTCTTCCTAATTGCTGAACTTTTTTGACGATTTCGATGAAATTCTGTATGATGATAGAGTTAATGGTCTAAGCAAGCATCCAAAAACATAATTGTCCTTTGAATAGTGGTTTAAGTAACTATAAAATAGACCATGGAGACATATAAAACGCATAATGCATTGATTATCATTTAGTTATAAACAAACACTTAACAATTTTAAATATATTTATTTATTTATTTATTTATTTATATATTTATACGCCAATCGGCTTTATACAGTTTTATAATGTTGTTTGATAATTCATAACTTTTATATTTATATCTATATACATATACACACACATAAATATACACAAATATATACATACATATACACATACATACACATCTACCTACATACATATATACTCATATAATATGCATACATATACATACATTCGCATATATGCACATTCACATATAAGTACATAAATACATACACATACATACACGTAGACTTTATAAAAAAATTATGTTAAAAAAATTATCGTAACAGTATCAAAATTGCTAAATCTCAAAGGTATTGATAAAGTCGACTTTTCACACATATCGGAACTCTGGCCTTAAGGGAAGGTAAAACATCATCTAGTTTTTAAATTCAATAAATAAAAAAGGCTGTAATGTGATAGACTAGTACATTGAAACTTCTCTCATGCCAAAAACTAGTGAAACTAATTTAAACTCACATTTCAAAAACAAAATTATTTCCATAACAAGCCACTCATTCGAATCGTTATTTCCGAGAACCATAGAATGTAAATTGCTATCTTTTGATGATAGGAAAAACTTTATAATAAACAGAATATCGAAGCGTTATGTTTTCCAGTTCATCAACATTTTAATTCGCTGAAAAAAAAATTATTATCTCGAGCAATTGCATATTCGTCGGGTGGTGGTATAGTAGTATGATTTCAGTAAGATAAAATATTTGGGGCAATGTTCATATGCTTATTATGGGATAATCCATATCAAATATCTATTCTGTTATGGAACATCTACAAATCTTTGGTATTTCTTAGAATGTCTAAATCGAATGCTAATGCAGTGATCCACACCCCCAGGACGGTTGTGACAGTGATAAAAATAGGTTGAAAAACAATAGGAATGAGCACGAAAATGGTTTATAAAGACTTTTATTGTCAGAAATATGGAACACAGCACAACATAATCATTTACATGTTTAATTTATACAAAGTGATCTCTCTGTATACAAGAAACAGTTATTATTAAAAAAATCGAACAAAAAATATTTTTTAGACTCTTTGTAAGCAATGCGTTGTACAAATCATGTTAATGTAGGGCGCAAACTGAATGAAATAGTGGGAATATATTCAAACGAACATACTACATCTTTCTCCCTTTGGACTCTGTATCAAAATCAGTATAGTTTACCTGTTATAGCGATTGTCACTACCTTACCCTGTCACAACCGTAACCAGTAGCCTCTACATATGGAAGATGTGCGCCGCTAAAATAATGCCATCAACGAAAATCTCGAATTTTCCTATTATGGAATTGAATTAACCTATGAAATGTTAGACCGAGATATTTTTCTAGATTGCAAATTTGAATTTCTTTTCTTGTAACGTAAGTTTGCATAACCGTAATACATTTTGCAAGAGCGTATCGGTTCGGTAATGAGTTTTCGGACGTGACCGCTCGCAGCAGGGCAGCAGTACTAGATTTTTTCTTGCTGCCACGAATATGTATCGAACACTTTTTTATCGTGTAAATCAGGGGTCGGCAAGCTTTTAACTGTAGTGTGCCAAGCCACTCTACCAATATGATTTAGAGTGCCACCTTAATTTTGAAATATATAGTTAGGTTCTAGGGGGGAAGAATAATAACCAAATTTATCTATTAATATTAATATATTTAATACTAATAATATTAATATATTTATTAACAAATAACATAAATTTCTAATATAAACAGTGCTGGATTACCCCATAGGCCCGTTAGGCCTAGGCCTATGGCGGCATAATTTAGGGGACGGCAAGTTTTTCAAAATGTAAAAATTTTGAACTCGATGAAATGACACGACAATTCATTTTAAGGATAGATCCTGAATTTTTTAACTTCCCGTAGGGTAAGTTATTGTAATGGGCCGAAAATCGGAATTGAAAATTTTTACATTTCTCGACGTTTTGAAGGTTTCTAAAAGTTTTGGCATACCTCAGAAAAAATGGATGTGTGTGTGTGTGAGTGTGTGTATGTATGTATGGATACAAATTTCCAGTCACGTTTTAGGGCGCACGGATCAACCGATTTGAATGGTTCAAAAAACATTCGATTCCTATTGATAGGAAAAAGAGCTGATTAGTTTTTGGCAAAGGCAGGTCCAGCCGTTTCGGAGATACGGAGCAAAGAGTGCAGAAAATAAAAATCGAATTTTTGAGAGAACGGATTATCCGATTTGAATGATCTAAAAAACATTCAATTAATAATGATTGGGAGAAGTGTTTATTAGTTTTTGGCAAAGGCAGGTTCAGCCATTTCGAAGATACGAAGCTAAATATGTAAAAAATGGCTGTTTTTGAGAGAACTAAGCGTCCGATTTAAATGATTCAAAAAACTTTCTGCTCGTCTTAACAAAATAATTGATTTCGGAAAAAAAAATGTTTTTTTTAGTTTTATGTATATCGAAAATATTTCAGATTTTATTTTTAATTCTGGCTATAGTTCTAATATACTTTACAAATAATTTTAACTCTGCAATTCAGTTTATATAATTCTTATAAATATTAGACAATGTTACAATATTTAATCTATTTGAAAACATTCAGTATTCCTCGAACATTTCGTTACGGTACGGGAAGTTCCAGCAATTTGCCTTAAGGCACGATGCCATAATTGCCTCAAGACAGAATTCCACTTACAGCTAGTTTTTGTAAATTTAGAGATCATTTTCGATGAAATAGAACGTAATGCGTTTTCTAATCAAATTTATTATTTGTGGGTGCCGCATTGACATTTTCTTGATGTATCATATTTAATATAATAATTATCAAACTGATAAGATTTTTTGAAGAAATATTGAAAATCTGTTCGTTTTTTGTAATTTTGTTCAGGTGAATCTTATAATTAAAACGCTTTAAATTCTGTTCGATTGTTTCTAGTTTTATTTTCGGTATTAAATCAAACAATGGCGAATTAACATAATATATTCATTGTTGTTAATTAATTTATGTCATTTTTTTGTATGTGAAAATATATTTTTTTAAATATGCCTGTAGGATAAAATTAAATCTTAAACTAAAATATCTGACAATTTGGTATGCTTCCTCCAATTGGCTTTTTTTCAACTTCGGGAAGGCTAAGTTATAATAATCCTAAAAAATCGTAAATAAAATTGTTTATATATCTCTACGCTTCAAGTTCTCCTGAACATTTTGACATGCCTTAGAAAAAATGGATGTATGCATGTGTTTATGCGGTTACAATTTTTTGCCAATTGGCATTCGGGAAGACGTGCTGATTAGTTTTTTGCAAAGACAGTTCCATCCATTTCGGAATAGGGAACAAAGAGTGAAAAAAATGCTAATTCAATTTTTCAAAAACGCAGCGTCCTATTTGAACAATTCAAGACACTTTTTACTTGTATGACGAAATAAGAACTATCGAAAATTTTGCGAGAGCATGGTCAGCGTTTTTGGTGATTCAAAAAGGTGTCATTTGGTGATTAAAAATGATCATTGACATCAAATTAATAAATTTTTTATAAAAAAATTATTAATTATTACAAATTTTGTCTTCATTATTTTGAATCATTCCGTACCAAGATTTTTAATTTTCAAAGTTTACTTCTTAGATAGTTTATATGTCCTTTGCAAGGATCAATCGCCATGAATGATTAAAAAATATTCACTTGGCTTTGACTGAGAGGCGTACTTTGACAAAGGCAGGTATAGCATTTTTGGAGATACAGCGCGCAGAAGGTGCAAAAGTGGTCATGAAGGTTTTGAGAGTACAGATCATCCGATTGGAATGACTCAAAAAATATTTTGTTCGTGGTATTTTAGTGATATGAAGAAATGATTAGTTTTCCGAAAAGGCAAGTCCACTGGTTTCAAAATTTTGAGAAAATTAAAATGTCTAAAATTTTCAAATAATCGAATTACTTTAGAATTTAAAAAAAACTCGAAATTTTTTATTATCTCGGTTCTATTTATCGAGTTTAGTCCAATGTCTTTTTAATTTGTGAAATCAGTTCAGGCGTTTAGATTTATCACATCACAAAAGCGCCTTTTAACACAAATTTTGACTATGAAGTTTTATCAAACTTTGATGAATTTTTAAAAATGTCAATTATTTTGACTCCTAATTGATATCTTTCAGAAATCTTTTTTCAATTTTAAAAATCGATTTCTGGTTTTATTCCAAAAACGTAATATTTTTGCTTTTTTATGCTAATTTCAAACAACTGGCTCGGCCGATCGTCCCGCAAACCTAATCAGTCCGGCAGGTTTTTACCAAAAACTAATGAATACGATTTCCAATCAAGATTTTTCGAATGGTTTTTGAATTTTTAAAATCGACTTAAAATTGTGGGCTAAAACTTTGACGAATTTTTTCTCTTTTTGTTCACAGAAATTTGTGGAAAAAATTTGTTCACAGAGATATGTGGAACCAAAAGCTGAAAGGAGAGCGCATACAATTTTCTTTAAACAATTAAATCTTTTCCGGCAATGTCATTCAACAATTTAATATGGCTGTCGATTTTTCCATAGAGTCATCTTTCAGATTTTTTGTAATTCCTTCAATTTTGTTTTCCATAATTCTGAAGATATTAGTTCGATAATTTCCATTTCAAAATTATCAACATTAATCCATTCGAAAATCAACAAATCAAACGGTATTATTGATGGATCTATTAAATCTGGTTTTATGAGGAAGGAAAATATAGGCACTTAAGCTTCAAAGTCTTTGCATCTTCTGGAAAATTCATCTTTAAGTACTTCAACGTAGGTTGAATTACATTAGCGAGCTACGTTAGAAAAATAATTATAATTAAACATTTTCTCTTATTTAAAAATCACTCGATATTTCCGATTTTCCTCATTAATTTATAGAGTGCCATTCCAAACCCCATCGCGTGCCAAGTCTGGCACGCGTGCCGTAGGTTGCCGATGCCTGGTGTAAATTATGCGAAACGATTGCGATAGTTCGTGCGCGACGGACGGAAACATTTCACCTGCACTTAATACTTAACCGCCCGAGCATTATTTGTCATGAACTATGCACGTTTGGCAAGTATGAATGACTCAGTTTTATTTGCGAAATATGTCATTTTATCGAAATTTATTGGAACAAAAACAAGTACTTAATCATAATCATAACAATAGACTGTGCATTATTCTTGTAACCCATGCAACGAGATACAACGCACCTAAACTTTGCCTTCACAGATAATTTATTTTGAGTGTACTTATTCCGCTAATACCAAATTTATTTCAATATATCTTCTTTTGTTAGATTAGTAACTGATCATATTCACTGTCTATTCATTGATCTCATAGTACCACAATAATCCTTTAAGATTGAATTTACTTCTAGTAAATTCGCTAGGATTTTTGATGCACTAGATAATATATGAACCATGTTAATTAATCGAATGAATTATAAATGGTTTAAAAAATAATATTAACATACATTCACATGCCCAGCATACGATCATGATCAACAGATCATATTAAGTATTATTAAATATAAATGAAAAAATATTCAACTACTAAAATAGAGTTGATTACTTTTTCTCAATTTGCGTAGAACATATTTTACTTATGTTCAAACTTGTTTGTATCGTAGACCCATCTTAAGATGGTTTATACCTACTTTCATTTCGCAAAGCCCGACTTTTTTCGTTGATATGGACCTCTTAATCCATACATTACGAAACTTTAACCTATTAACTGTGGCGCCCTCATTGAATTGTGCGCACAGTTTTGTCTCATTAGAATCGAGTAAAATGTTGTTTTTGTAGTATAATTCCACTTACAACTATTTATTTTTTATTGAAACATTGCAATCCAAATAACCACTTGTCAAAGCTTTATACGTATGACAAATATACTTGTCAATACACAAAATTCTGCCACTGCTCCATGACGAGTATATTCTTCAATCTGGTTAAAAATTGTCATGGATCCGTGGGTGTCAATATGAACCTCGTTGGGAATTACGGGTTTGATATGTAGTATCTTAAATTGGCAATATATCAATCAAGTTCAGACCAATTTTCGGATTTATTCTCAATGCGCATGGTCACTGTTCGGACGTATTTTCGTTTTATTATATTGGCCATGAAGGTAACAATCTTCATGGCATTGAACTTTTGCCCGGGATGGTTGCTACCGCTGATAGAGGGGGTAGGGCCGAGTTTTAATAGGATTAATTGTACACTCCTAAAAGTAAAGTCCACTTAACAACATGTATAATAAATAATAAATAAATATATCTTCTTTCATTATAACTTAGTGACAAATCAGTGATTAATACAGTCCGCAGCTACAAGGGTTAACATATAACCCAACAACCTCAGTTATCGAAGGAGAGTTCTAATAAATAGGTATGGAACTCACATGGCGGTATACAGTCACATTAGCAATAAAGTTTATCAATTTATTAAATCTTAAATTACAATGGATAACTAAAAAATATCATTCTAGTTTATCTTTTATAATCGCTGAAAGATGCGTTTAAAATTTCCCAGTTTCATAGCACTTTTCCACATATACACAAATAATTAGTAAAACGCGTTTTGAGAAGAATAATAAGAAATATTGGCTTAAAAAAAAGCTTGTGAGATGTAAGAAAAAAAAATTGTAAATTGCCGATATATTCATCATAACTAATTAAATAAATATTGTTACTGGTTTGTAGTAATTTTCATAAAATAGATGAAATAATTTATTACTATTCTATTGCAAACTTGAATATATACCCAGATACAGAAAAATAGATCCATATCAAATTTTCAAGAACGAAGTTTGTAAATCTACATGTAGCTGATATTGCTTAAGATTTGAAGAAAAGCTATCAAATTTGTGACAACACAAACTCATGATAAAATAAAAGCAACATTACACCACCGAAACAAAGCGATTGGAAATATAAATCGCTAAAATGTCCCTTAAATGTCCCGTCGTTACAGATTTTGCGTTTGTGTTAGACAACACTTTGATATGATTTCACTGTTTCGGAACTATTGAAGCGGAAACTAGTAGTGAAATTATATCAGAGACAAAAAGTTTACTAAAACGAAACAATACGATACAATCGGTGTCTGTTACCACATCGACCCATTATTATAGTAAATGGAAGAATTCCGTAGTATAAATATCGACGAATTGGCAAAGGTAAATCAGTACACTGTGACTCGACAACCGAGCACTGATTGAAAAGTCACAAAGAAGTAAGTCTATATTTGTGTGCATGAAAGAAACAGTGATCTATAATTATATTTACACTTCGAAATATTTGCTTGTGCCAAGAAAATATTCTAAGTTTTGAGTGCCATGGAATACATAAATATCTTGTGATGAGACTCATCCAATAAATTAAGTAGTTTCTCAAGTGATACCAAACTGATCACAGCTGGATTATTTATTCAATAAATAAACCAATTCACATTTATGGATGTTTTAACAGTTATTGTAGCAACAAAATAACGTGTTTAATAGTTATGAGTTGTCATAGTTTTCGACATGTGATATAAATTAAAATAAAATAAAACATTGTGTCAAAATATGAAGCATACATCAAACTTACACCCACTCCTTAATATTTAAAAATTTGATAAACCTTTGAACTTATTTTGATCTAATAAAATAATTTGAATTTGTTGATTAAAAAAACTTAATATAGATCATCATCGAATTGTAAATCAAACTTTTGGTTTCATAGTATAAGATTTATTTGAATATTAAATTTTTATTAATATTTAGATAAACTAAATCTATTTAATAAAAACAAAAAACCCGTTATTTCCAAAACATTACAACAAAAATTTTACAACACATTTGCAACTAAAACTTATTGATTCTACCAAAATTCAATTAATATTTATTGCTTCTATAAAAATTCAATTAAAATTTATTGCTACTATCAAATTTATTTATTTTTTATAATTATTATTAACTGTTTATTATTGTTCGTTGTCTCCCAGGCTTGAAAATGAGGGGCATACATATGTGGCAATTGGTGGCAGCCACATGCCTTTTGGCGGCCTGTCTGGCTTGGGAGTTTTCGCGCGAATCTGGCGATTTGGTGGTTTCCGCTTCTCATCATAAGTCTAGCCATCATGAGTCTGGTGGTGGCCATGAAGAACATGGTGATCATCACTCATCAGGTGGTGAAAAGGGCGATAAGGGGTACAAGAGTGATCACCATTTTGATAAAGGTAACATTTCAGTAAGAAACATTATTGTCGGCATATAATTTTTTTATTGATTGGTAACAATATTCAGATTGCACTACCAAATTCTGTAATTTTAATAGAGTTGACATTACTGTATTGCCAAATCTTAAATGAAATTAATCCAGTAAGTAATTGAAATTTTTCACTTGCATATATGTGCAGTTAAACTTATTATTTATCAGTAGGTCAAAAACAGAATTTATTGTTAATAAAATATAGGTCTTCAATATGATATCGATCTACAAATATTAAATAAAGTATATTATTTCAGGTGAGCATGGCAAACATGGTAAGGAGCACGACTCTGGCTACTATAGCGACCATAAAGGCCATGAACATAAACATCACGATGACGAAGATCATTACGGTGAGCATCACGAAGCCGCCAAGGGTCACAAAGGAGGTAAATTCGGTGAAAAGAAAGGTCACAAAAAAGGACAGAAGACCACAGGATATCACCACAAGTCCCACAAGGATGAATATCATAAGGAACATAAATTCTACGACGATGCCCACAAAGGTGGACACCACAGCAAACACGGCGATTTCCACTCACATCACTCCAAGAAAGGTGGCGACCACAAAAAGGGTGACCATCATGAGTCCGCTTTCAAACAGGACAAACATGGAAAGAAAGGCCATCATGACAAAGGACATCACGACGAAGATCACAAAGGATACAAAGGCCAACACGGACACGAGTCCCACTATGCCCATCATGAAGACCATGGTAAAAAGGGTGGCGGCTCCGGAGGAAAGGAATACGGTTTCCATGAAGGTGGAAAGAAGCATTAGTGCACTCAATGTTCAAGTTTCGATTTGTTATTTTTTATTTTATGTTTTCGTGCTTAGGCAAATAAAACCCTGTTGAAACAATATTATGCTTTTAATTTATTCGTATGGTTATCGAACATACCAAAATTTATAAAATTAAGAACTAACTACATATTAATTAGCAGAAACGTTGTAAACATATACAATTTAATATGAGGTTACAATATGATAATATATAAAATAGTGCATTTTATAAAAAACAAGAAGTTTTGGTAGAGCTAATGAAGTCGCCAGCTGAACACTGAATAAACTTAAAGCTTGAAGGTAAAACAAAATCAAAATAATTAAGTTAAACAAAGTAATAACACTAAAAACTCAGTTTTTTGTAAAAATATATAGTTTAAAGAATTTTATTTAAAACAATTTTGAGTTCAGGTTAACATTACTTTGAAGAAGATTTTAAAAAATCTTCAAAGTTTACTTTTTCGGTATATTTGTTCATACTGTTAATAAAACTGAGATATTTTCTAATTTCCCACATTTCTTATCGTGAACAAAACCGTATAGAAGATAATATTGGCATTCCTCTACCCAATGCACTTACTAAATTGAATTTTAATCAACTTTCATATTTTTGCATATAGGACAAAAAATCTGTTTCATAATTGTCTTTATTAGATTATTTTTATTTATAAAATATCTTTTAGATGGTTTGAGAAAAGAATGACTACGGTTTGAAAAATCTAGAAAAATCTGTTTATAATACGAATAATGTCCGTGTTCAGCAAGGCATATTACAAGACATTCAATTAGCAAACATCTTTCCCGGTATTGTGTTTTGTGCCGAGAAAAAACACCTACGCGGCAGTAAAGTCAAAAGCACAAAAACCCTCTCAAAATATCAACGAGAGGTGTAATCATCTTTCATCTGCAGACAACACTCCATCAAGTCACTTCATTAAATGTGCTTTTCTCGGGCGCCAGTGTCCCTTTATGTGCTTTCGCCTTCGCACAATGGAAATTATAATATAAATGGCTCGCTTTTGCGCTTGATACGGACCCAACGCTTGCTGCGATAAAGCCGAGATAGAAGAAATAAACTCACGATATAGAAGGCGAGGGGTGGCCACAGTGGAAATGTTTGGACGACACGTAAAAGCCAGGATTGAAAAACCAGAAGAAAATCTATTAATAATTATTTTTAAATGATTTATGTGCCGACCGATTTTGTTAAGTTAAGAAGACATAATGTAGTTGCATGGGGTTTTCTTTTTGTAAAATGTAATTAATTAACTTCCCGTATGGCAAGTTATAGTAATCGCAAAAAAATCGAAAATGAAAATTTTTATATATCTTCACGTTTCAAAACCTTCTGAACATTTTGGCATACCTTAGAAAAAATGGATGTGTGTGTGTGTGCGGATACAAATTTTCGTCGACGATTTCGGGAAAACGGATGAAGCGATTTGAATAATTCAAAAAACATTCGATTCAAATTGATAAGGAGACGTGCTGATTAGTTTTTGACGAAGGCAGGTCTAGCCATTTCAAAGATACGGGGTAAAAAGTGCCAAAAATAGTAACTCGGTTTTTAAGAGAGCGGAGCGTCCGATTTTAATAATTCAAAAAGCATTTTACTTGTATTGACAAGATGAAGAATTGATCAAATTTTCATGAAGGCAGGTCTAGCGGTTTCGGAGATCTAGTGAAAAAAGTAAAAAAAATGTCATTTGGCGGCCAAAAATGATCATTAGACATATGCACATCAAATTATCAGATATTTTACAGAGATTTTAATAATAAGTATAAATTTTGTTTACATTCTTCTGGGTTCCGTACCAATGTTTATCCGTTAGACGGCGACGGGGCGCTTATGCGCTTTGACTTTTCGTCTCTATGCAGTTAAAGCAGTACGATTGCTTTGAAAAAAAGTTCAGAATTTCCAAAATATGTCAAAATAAAGAAAAATTTTTTTAAAAAAAAAGTAATTTTTTGTCAAATTTATAGTTTCTCAAAAATCTAATTTGTTCGAAGTAATTTTTTTTCAACAATGTTAATCTTTTTAAAAAAATAATAATTTTTGGTACGGGAAGTTCCAGCAATTTGCCTTAAGGCACGATGCCATGCGCCCCACTAGTTAAAAATTATTTTCTTTACGATGAAGTTGGTTACATTAAATAATTAACATTTTTATCAGCTTGTCAGCTTTTTGATATAAAGGAACAACTGAACTTTTTGAGAATGTTATTTTTGTTATTAAATTAACAGCAGTTAGAACTTAAAGTGACATATGAGCCATTGTAATGATTTCTTAATGTCGTGGCTTTATAGATGGCAACTCAACCGTTCAGCAATCCGGGTAATATGCCATTTGCTCTTGAAAATATATTGCCATCTATATTTTCAAGTAAAAAAAACAAATATCACTATTGCTCTACAGGCATTCCAAAGCAGATATCCAATCTGAAACCTTTGAATGCAAGCCCATAGCCCTAACCATTAAAACATGGCAATGCCGCTTGCAAATATGTATGAGAAATATATTCTACAGGACAAGTATAAACTTTCCATTAATGAGCATTTGAATGCAACAACAAATAGATCAAGCAGGACTAAAAGTAAAAGGGCAAAAAAGAATGCATCTTGAGCAAAATAAAAAATATAGGGAATTGAAAGTGCAGGACTCGTAAGCACACAAACAAAACTTTGGAAAGCTGACTAGGAACATATATCGTGAACAAAACTTATACTCATTGAAAATGTTTTTTTTTAACATCTCTACCATGGTATTCTATCCCTGCCTAGTTTTCTAGTGGAAGCAGAGGAAGCGCTAAAGTTGGGGTGTGTGGTGTCGATGTCAAACACTTGACTATAGATAGGAAGGCTGATATAGAAATCAATCCACTAAAGCTATTACTATGTTCCCACGAATCAGGATATAGATTCAATAAGAATTTAAATGATAAATGCTTGATTTTCCAATTAAAAAGCCCCAGTTTATATCAAATAGTATTGAATATTTCTCGCACATTATGTTGGTAAATAATATACTGAATTACATTTTTTATTGGTTTACTTCGAAGACTAGAAAGAGCAAAAATTATCTATTATAAAACTTTATAATATTATAATTTGTGATTAAATAAAATATTTTAACAATTTCTTAACTTCCCGAAGAGAAAGTTCATGTTTTCACGAACAAGTCGCCTTGTGTATTTTAAAATAAATTAAATTACGAATTAATCCATAGAATTGAATAATTTGCAATAGTTTTTTACTTTAATGCTCTACTATACTACTATACAGTAACTGGGAATACATATAAATCGTACAATCATAATCGGTTCAGAATTTTATTTGATTTAAATGTTAATTTTAAAACTATTCAAAGTGGATGATAATCATTTTAAAGATTAATATTTTCAAATAACATGATTATATATACTTAACACGAATGTATTAAAAATATTAGAATTTAAATTTTAATTACAATTATAATTTTTAACCATAAGTTGTAATTCAGTATCGAAGTATCATACCCATAGCAAATAATAACCCATAATCCTCTTAAAGGTTTTAACGACTTTTTCATAATACGATTACAAATTTGAACGAGTAATGAATATCGACAAAAAAGAAACAAGTATCGGTTATAAGTGTTTCCTCAGAAATGCATTTTTTAATTGTTTAACATGATTTGAATTACTTTAAATTATTTTTTTTTGCTTTCTCTTGGCTTCTTAAATGGGATGCATTAAGATCAATAGCTAGAGGTGAATATCTGCCTAAGACTTTTGAAAACGGATTAACATAATACTTATATTAGAGTATCCTGATTAAAGCTAAGTAATAGCCAAGAAGGTAAACCTTAAGAATTTTGAAGGCATTTGAAAAAAGATTTATAATTTTTGGAGTGCGCTATTTAGTTAAATGATAAAAATGCACGATGAAGCACACGAACTATTTAAAGAAGTAGTGCCGGTCATTAGAAAATTCATGTAACGAATGCAGAGGATATCTA
>NW_020539725.1:32158545-32200531 GCF_003426905.1 Ctenocephalides felis | reverse complement strand
GGAATACAATTTAGTTATGACGGAAGTAAAAAAACCATACAAAAATAGTGCTGGTTTTTGACTAATGATATGAGTAATCCTTTACTGTTTACAAATACATATTGTAAAAAATAATATCAGTTTAAGTTCTTAAGAAAAATTGAAAGATTTCATATTTGGACATAGAGAGCAAAAGAATTAATTCACGATTGATGCCTTGTGATATATTCTTGTTAGACTTTATTAATCTTTCATTCGATTCGCTTGTATGATAAACGTTATAACTTTAACGCTTTATTAAAAGCATTAGAAAAATTATTGTAAACAATAAAAAAAATATGTTATATATTTTCAAATAGATACATGTTCAGTTGCGGCAACGATGGAAATATATTCTGTTACCGTGTTTTTCCGAAGATGACGATTATGTTGAAATTCTACCAGTGAAGAGGACGTATCTGGGAAAGGTACATACTACATAATGATTGATACAAAAAGTTATGCGATAATTGATATTCCATAAATTCTGTAATATTTTGTGAAGCTTAAAGCTTTTCTATTATATATTGTTATATTCAAAAAGTCAATGAAATTATTCTTAATTATTGATCTGGAAAAGAATGCTGATTATTGAAAAACGGTTGCCAGGATTTGAATTTTATTTGATGATATTCAAACTAATCTATTGAATGTATTGTCAGTATAATACTGTCAATATTATTCCAATCCCTTGAAGTTATTTTTATAAATAACAATTATATAGTATATCTTTGTATAAGTAAATTAATTAATTAATTGTTTAATAAAACTTTGAATCTAAATATAAATATTAGCCTCCAGCTCAAGTACCAGATATAGACGACTCCGATCAATTATCTTTGGAAGGAGTTAAAAATAAAGCCGAATATGACGAAAAATGAGAGTGGCGAATGAAAGAAAAAGCAAAGTTTTGGCTACACTTGCTTCTTATAGAAATGCACTTAGAAAATTATTTAAAAGGTAATTTATATTTATTACCAATACCGTGCTAGAAAATTTTTAATGTATCCTTATATACAACTTGTAATAGATTACTAATAATTGTATTGATAAAATTATTAAACGAATTACTACTACTGCTACTTAAATTTGCAAAACATATAAAAATAGTAACAAAAATTTAAAATTCGATAATTATTCGATAAACAACCCCATTTCAAAGACTCCACAAGATCTTCACACAAATTATTTGACATTTTCTGTATTTTAAAGAATTTTACTTATTTAACTCCCTTTATCACATTTTGTTGCAATATTTAATATATTTTGCAATTGCACAACTCATCAATTCAAACTTCTTAGTAATCTTTGTATATTACAGAAATCGAACTTTGCTGCCATCCCAAGTAATACCAATAGAAGACTTTGAAATAGATGACCGAGTGACGTGGGATTTGGATGAATCTTTAGAAATGGAAATGGAATTAGTGGAGAGAAAGATGGCCTTCGACTTGGCAAAATCTACAAGGGCATTAGAAAAAGCAAGAGAGTTCTTTATAGATCCAATACGAAATTTACAGATAGAACTGCGAGCAATCAAGTAATAATATATGTTTTAGCAATGAATATCCAGTTTTAGAAAAAAAATCTTGATAAAAGATCTTAAACTTTATCTGTGTTTTATAGTAGAATGTCTACATCGATTGGTAATTTTTAAGGCATTTAAAAACTTAACAAAAATTTATTATTACGTTATTTTTACGTTTCCAATAAAATCGGTAAAAACACTATACAAACCAAAAACAATTACATAAAATTAATGTAATATGTGAAGTTTAAATTTTAGGGTGGTCCTTAATATGGACATTTTCGAATTTTCTTGCTCCCAAGGGCTCAAATGGTTCCAAATTGATAAAAAATAATTATCTCAAAGTTTTAGCTCTTAATATTGTTTTTTAGATAGTGCGCAATTTAATCAAAGTTTTGTATGGAAATAGCACGACAAAATTTTCAAAAATTTTTAAAATGTTTTTAGATATAATTTAGCGACAAATGAATGAGTTTCATTCAAAGTTTGTCGCTAAGTCATACCTAATTTTTTTTTTAATTTTCAAATTTTTTTCCATGCTATTTCCATACGAAGTTTGATTGAATTGCGTACTATCTAAAAGCTAATATTAAGAGCTAAAACTTTCAGAGAATTGTTTTTTGTCAATTTGGAACCATTTGAGCCCTTGAGAGCAAGGAAATTCGAAAATTTCCATATTAAGGACCACCCTAATAAATATATAATACCAATAAATAATACCATAAATATATCGATAAATTTACTTTTGCAGAAGTAACCACTCTGTGAAAACATTCCGTGTACGAAAGCTAGATTCACATTTCTTCGATGCAAAATTCGAAATAATGTCTAAATTACAAGGACCCGTCGTGATAGGCAGGTATAAAAACCAATAAAAATTAATACTAATATTTGATTTATAAATTAATAATAACATTTTCTAAATTCATGAACATAGAAATTAATAAAAAAGAAGAAACTTCTGAGTGAGTACTGAGATAAATTTCAAGTAATCTGAAAATGCATGGTTTTTATATTTATTTTAAACTGGGTGCACTTTCTTCCACTTGTAGTTCATTTAGTATTCTACAATATTCTTAATAGAGTTTACATTTTTTCTCATGTTTTTGTCTATTATAGATGCACGTCTATTTTCAGTATTTAGTAATTGCTTCTTTTTATTCAAAATCAAAACGCAAAACGCAAATTTTAAAACGTTGTCTTTGGCATTTGTTTTTAATGCACAATCAAGGATGATTACCATAGCACAACATGATACCTTTGTCTAATTTCACTTGTAGATTTTAAAGCAGCAATCCAGGCAACTCAAATGAATTCCTAAGTTTTGTGAGGCAATTGAAGCAGATTGATTGCAGCCAATAGTAAAGTTATTAAATAATAAAATTTCATTATTTGGCAAATGCATTCATATCGAACTGATGTCCTCACACATCTTTTTGAATTCAACAGTTGAGTAAGATTATGCCCAAATACGGATTCTTAATGAATTCATAATGCTAGTCAAATGCAATATTGAGTTGTAAACTAAATATCAAAGTTCAAATCAATATGAAGATTTTATAGTATTTACCAAATATTGGTCCACAGAATAACAGAAGAAAAACAAGCATTTAATATACTGGATCGTGAGATTACACATCGTGTGGGCAAAATTGAATCATTTTTAGTCGGACTATCAAGTTCTACAATTGAATTTGGCCTGGGCACAGAGATCAATCGAGTTCTTAAAAAGTACCGTGACAGAAGAGTTAAAAAGGCAAATAGGCAATTGCAGGTAATCATTTTCAGTAATTATATATACTAATAAATATTAAAAAAAATTCTAAATCTTTATGAAATTATATCATTAATACATTTTTATAAGAGTAGTGTTTGCATTAATGTAAATATGAGAATATTCTAATAAATGCTCGTCTACAAAAGGAACCAAGACATATGGAAAATTCTGCTCACAAAGATGTATTTATGCATACGACGTTTTCTTTCGAATTTTGAACTATTCTGATAAACTATTTATTTTACCTATTGTAGTGGGATGAATTGAACGCTGTAAAACCAGATCCAAATAAACATCATCCTGATGACTTAGCAGCTTTGGAGCAAGCCAGAAAAACTATTGGTGATTACAAATTGAAAACTGATGATGACTATAAAGTTCCTGAAGAAGAAAAGCATACAACCTTGACTAAGTATCAGCAGCTAATAAACATACGAGAAGAAGTGAGATAATTTTAAATATCAATAGTTTTAATAATCATTCAGTTTATCAGTGAAATGACTGAACCGACTTTATCCATACTTCTGTAACGTATATTTGCCAAAATAAAACTGGTTAATTAATAATGGTAATGGTACACCTACACTTATTTACCCGTATTTGTAAGAAAAATATAAAACTTCAAATTCCGGTTTCATACATAATTATACACTCTTTGAGCCTTTACTTCTAAAATTATCTATAAAAATGTAATAATATAATATAAATCGATCGTGACCGAAAATTATGCCCTTAAATAGATGTTCAAGCTGCAGAATAATTTCAATGAGCAAGTATTTGAACTGAGAGAGAGCAAACTGATATTGACGTCCAAAATTGTTGCACAGAAGGCAGAGTTACAAGAAATTCAAGAAGAACTTTTGCCAGAATTTGTCAAACCATTACCAATTCCACCAGAAATAGATGTAGATACAGAATTTCCAGAAAGGGCTTTAAAGGTATTCGATTTTGTAACATTGTGTTTAAATTCAATTTTTCAAGAATATCCTATTTATACTTGTTTTATGAAATTATGAAATTTATGAAAGCATATTTAATGTACTTAGTTATTAAATTTAGGTTCGAATTATTACAACGGATCCAGCTACTGGTAGAAAACGACGAGCTTCCACAATTTATGACCGTGTAAAACCAGTCGTTCGTGGTAAAGATCTAGAAAAAGAAGTCCTCGGTGTACATGGCTTTGAGACTGAAAAAATTATTGCTCTAATGGAAAAGAATGAACCAAGTATTATTTTTTGTAAACATACTAAAATAAAAATGCAGTAGTTTTATAGTGAAGTAATTTCCTAAAACTGTTTGATCAATCATCAGTTGAATTTTATCAATTGATAGCAGCTCAATTTAAAGTATTACTTTATATCAACTAATTAGAAAATTATTCAAATCAGGGTTTATTGTTTTTTTTTATAGAAACTGTTGATATTCCCTCCTTAACTTTGGACTCATTGATATCAATGGCTCAAACTGATGAGTCGGAAACTCCGTGGGAATTAGAGCTCAAAAGACTTCGCCAGAATAGGTATTATAAATTTGTAAACAGTTCAATTTATTAAATTAGTCCTTAAAATAATATGAAATAAAATAAACTTTAAAGTTTAAAAATCTATTGCAAAATAGGTATTTTTTTAATTTTGTTTAATAAAAGTAAAAATTTAAATATCTTGAAAATAAATTTCTTACTATTTTTTATTTTCAATATTAGGAAAAACTATGAACAAACTCGGATTCTAAACGACATCGAGGAAAGTATCAGAATGTTTGACGAAAATGTTGCCTATTACGCTGAGCTGAGAATTACTTTAGATGTTCATGTAAAATACCTTGAATTATTTCTACTTACATTACATCAAGAATTAATGATTTTAAAAGTATGTATTACATTTTTATATAATTAAGCTGGCACTTTGTAGTATATTTTTTATTTAATACATTTTAAATTCCGAACTCAGGAGTTTGAAGCAAATGAAGTACTAATGCTCGCCAAAGTTCAAGACAAAATAAATGAAAAAAATGCTGTTGTAAAAAAACAAAATGAATTAAAGTTTAACATAGAAGCAAGGCAAAGATTAATGTTGCAAAATGTGGAGGTACAGAAAAATTTGCAAATCAATTTCATGGCTGCTGTGGCCGATAATAAATTCGTAGATTATTTAAAAGGCATATTCAAGAAAAAATATAAACCACCCAAAGACGTGAATGACGGTACATGCATATTATATATTAGCAGTATTTAGACAATTTGAATAAAACTGAAATTAAAAGTATAATTCATCATTAAATACAATTTGTTACAATTTTCACTTTTTTCATAAAAAAGATTCTAC
The DNA here is from genome assembly GCF_003426905.1 of Ctenocephalides felis. Classification (NCBI taxonomy): domain Eukaryota; kingdom Metazoa; phylum Arthropoda; class Insecta; order Siphonaptera; family Pulicidae; genus Ctenocephalides; species Ctenocephalides felis. Next base: position 32,194,881 of record NW_020539725.1, on the reverse strand, counting down.
ACACTTTTATGTTTTTATGTTTTTAGAATCTGATGAAGAATCTTCTGAATCGAGTGAAGAGTCATCAGAAGAAGATTTAGATGCTGCGAGTTTATCATCAGGTGATATCGGATTAATAAAGTTAGATGAGTCCGTTTGTCCTGAAGGATGTGATGTTAATCTTTATAATTTGGCGTTTGAATTGCGTGCTCAGAGGTGACACATATTTCTTTTGAAAATTATTCATAGACCATAATCTTTCCAAGCGATTTAATTCAACGATGTTATTACTTATTTAGGTACACATTTTTTTTCCTACGAATTGCATTTAATTTAATCAAACTTTTTTTAAGGAGTATGATATAAATTGAATATGCTATATATTAAATTATTTGTGAGAACTAATATGCTCAGCATTTTATTATAGTATGAGCTATTAAATCATTCTTATCTTTGCCTCTGTGACGAAATAGTATTTTATAAAAAGATACGGAAAAATTAACAGGCTGTTATTCACTTTTATTGATTTTATTAAAAGTGCTTTATTATTTTGAACAAACTACTTGCACTCACTTATTAGCGATCTGTTGCACTTAATTTTTGAGTGATTTATCTATAATATAAAAATGAATCGCAAAATTTGTTGGTAAGTGCATAACTCAACAACGCCTGGACCAATTTGGCCAATTCTTTTTGTAAAATGTTTGTTGAAGTTCAAGGATGGTTCTTACGGCGAGAAAAAATTAAATAATTGCTGGGAAAACCCTAAAAACAGCCCTTTTTTTCACATACAAACGTTAGTATTTTCATATTGTTGCCATCGGATACGGAATATTTACTCAAGTCAATGTAGCGTTTTGGGTCTGAATTTTTTTACTGTGCTTCAATTTGTACGAAATTTTGAAATTAGGTTTATCTCACTCTCAAGTTCAAAAGTGAAAATAATTTAGACTCTTTTGCCATTTCCCAGGGGGATATATGTATGTACATTGCGGTATAGACTGTAGTGTAAAGAAACATAATAATTTTTAACTAATTGGATTATTAAGAAAATTGGAACTTTTGAATTGTAAACATAAGTACAGAACAATGTCTGTCGGGTCATCTAGTTTTAAATAAAGTTTATAAATTTTCAAGACATGAACTGGAAATGAAAGAAAAAGAAGAACAGCGCCAAATAGATCTAACAAATAAAGAAGTCAATGTTATGGACAAACAAATTCGGGTTATAGAAGAAGCATTAAGAGTAAGGCGCGAAGAATTAGCAGCATATCAAGTAAAAAAAATATTACATAAAACATAAAATAAAAATGATAAGTGATTTATAATAGTTATAATAATAATTATAGCGACTAAAACAACAAAAATTGAATGATGTGCAAACAACTGTTGTACTGCGACTTCACCAAATACAAAATTTATCATCTGATGGTTCCTTAGATTCTTTTGAGGATAGTTTGGTTTTTAGCAGAGGCGCTATTGGCAGTTTATTCACCAGAGTAGGAGAATTAAAACATGAAACTGAATTACAAAAAGAAAAACACAAGTAGGTCATAGATAGATAGTTACACATGTGCTATAAGTTTCAAGAAGAAACAATACTCTTGAAAATATTATTTTAATAATATGTGTTGCTATATGGATAAGATAAAAATCGTTAAAGATTGTTTTTCAAGCTATTCTTCAAAATCTTGAAAGTTTAGTTTTTAAAATAAAACAATATTTGTTGAATTCCGATTCCCAAGTTATTTTCATTATATATACAAAAACTGAATAGCTTAATTATTCAATTATTTAAAATTCAAAGGAAAAACCAACGTCATTTATGGCGTATGAATCAAGATTGTTTAGTTATGGAGGAAAGAATTCGTAAACTACGTGAAAGTATTGCAGAAGTAATGTATAGAAAATTCAATCAAATTATAGATTTAGATCAATTAGAAGAAGCAATTTTGAAGAAGTTAGTACACGATCTAAGATTTCGTATGGCTGATGTGCAAAAATCATATGATAAAGAAATTGCTAAATGGAAGGTGAGAGTTTGATGTAGAAACAACTATTTAAAATAAATAAAATGCTTATTATAACAATATAATTTACAAAAATTAATTATATCACAAAAATAATTCTATCGGTTTTATGGGGCGATTGTTAGCAATTCAATCTTTTACTAATTGTTATGTTTCGATAATGATTTGGCTATTTCTTCAAATTTATTTAATAATTTTCCTTTTTCCATTTGGGCATTGTTGTGACTATTAGTTATTTCACTTATTCAAGCAAAACTTTAAACAATAATATATTTTAGCAAACATTATGCACAAAGCAACTAGAAATGTCGAGTTCATTAGAACAAAACACGGAAAAATTAGAAGTTTTGACAGTCTTGCAAGAAGAATCTCTGAAACTATCAAAAATATTGAAGCATCAAGCAGCTAGCAAGGAAGTCATATCAAAGGCTGATGAGATTGAAAAAATATATAAGAGTGATATGAAAGAATTGAAAAGTATAGAAAAAAGACAAGAAGAACAATTGATGGTAATTAGACAAATACAATATAACATTTCAATTTTTGATTTGTTAATTTGGATTAAATAGTTGATTTTTTGTTATTATTTATTATAAGTGTTTAAAGATAAATCGATTCTACACCAGTTTTGTTCCCTATTCTCGCTTACAATTTACTTACAATCCACTTTCCAACCTTCTTCAATTTTTTCATGTGATTCATCGGAGCATTGAAATATCTATTTTCAGTCATTTTTGTTTTTAAATTATTCCTTTGAATAACGAGTCACTTTTTTAACGATATGAATGAAACTACAGTCTAATTCCTTTTCTTTTTCGTTTCATAATTTCATTTTCTAGGGATGTTTTTAACCAAATGTGAAACACATAGTCCAGTCATTTAAGCTTAAATTAGGTAAGAATCTCTAAATTCGAGATACCAAGCTGTAAGTCTGTAAATACTTATATATTGATACCCTAAAGTTGTCTCAAAACTCTACCATATGTAGGTTTTGGGACAACTTTAAGATGTCAATATACAAGAATTTACAGACTCACAGCTGGGTATCTCGAATTCCGAGGTGAACTTACTATAATGACTGGACTATTATTATTTGTGTGACTTTGTAAATCCAATTCATCTCTATACAGGTATCGCCAACCTTTCTTACTCTGATGTACATAATGGAATGATAAAAATGTGGTATCTCGATAATTATCGAATGTAGTAAAATATAATAAACGTAGAATATAAATGCTAATATTTTTATTGGTAATTCATAGAAATTACGCCAAGAGATACGCCGTTTGAAACTTAAATCTGAGCCACTGCCACCAATTACGACGCGACCAAAAACATCAGTGAAAGTAGCTTCTGAAGACTCATTTTCGTACTTTTCATTTAGCGATTATCCACCACCACCCAAAAAAGAGTAAGTATTCTAATTCATTTTAATTTCTTAGTCATGGTTTTCTTAAATACTATTATTGTGATGTTCTACATATGGAACAGTATAAATAAACGACAGTAAATTCCAATTCAATTCAATCCTCCAAGAACTCAAAAAAGAAATCATCAATTTTACATTATGTAAAAAGCTAGTACTATTTTGAAAATTTCAAATTCGCAGTTTAACAAATAGTCTAAAAAAACTTGAGGCAATTGAATCAATTTTGACAGTGGTCCGAGAAATTTTCTTTACGGTTGCGGTTTCAATGTTGAAATAAACAAAATAACAAAAATTAATCACCATATCTGAAAAATGGTCAAAGTTGGACTAAAGCTCTAGGTTGCACTTAAAAGCTAATAATTTTGTACACTGTAAGGAATAAATTTATTTTCAATTTTTTCATGACAGTTACTATAACCTTCTGCTGGATTGACGTTGAGTTCTGGGACACCTTGTATAATATCAATATAAATTATACATTATCTAAGCATAAGCATAAAGAAAAAAGAGTGCGATGAAAAAGAAAACAAACATATTATGTTCAAAAAGTATTTAAGTAAAATTTTAAGCAATTTATACCTACTTTTCAGGTCTCATTTACATGTACTAGTAATTCTCAGATATATCTGAAATGTTCTTTCTTTCAAATTTGTAAAAATTAAGGAATATTAATAGTTTAGAAATTTAATGGATTCATTTTGATATTGATATAAATACCCACCTATGAATTTATTTTTTTATTGCTTATTTTTTAACTTTGTACACAAGTACATTTAAATTTAATTGTTTGTTTGCTGCTTATTGTTATATTGAATTCTGAAATTTGCTAATAAACACTTGAACTATAATACTGATTTAACTTTTTTTAGGCCAAGATACAAAGCAATGTATAGTGCTTTCCACATTTTCTACAACTTAATAGACCGTGTAGGTGGACAAATAGGTTCGAGCATGTTGGTTTCAAGAAAAATTGTGAAGGAACTAATGAATTCGGTTGATGGGGCCGAATTAGCACATTCTACCATCGAAGATATTTTATTTCAGGTATAAAACTATAATATTATATAGTAACATTATGAAAAATTAATAACCATTTTATTTTTTTTTATTCAACGACAACATTGATTTTTCCCTCTATAAAATAGTTTATTAAATCCATTACTAAAAAATCTTTTATATCCCAGGTAAATAATGAGCTTGAAAGCATTGAAAATTACAACTCCATCAAAGAAGTGCTCCAAGAAGTTCTAGACAGAACGATGGAAGGTCCTTCTATAACTATACCGGTAATTAAAATAATATTTAAAATATTGAGAAATATTTTTGAATGAAAATATTCTTAACAGATTATAGACGATATACTAGTAAAAGTTATAGAACAAACACCAGAATTTATAATGGTAAAGAACCTGGTGGATCAGCTTCTTTCCCGAGTAGATATAGAAGCACATAAGGAAAGATTTGATTTAGTAAAAGATATTTTAAAAATCATATTGGATCATTTTCCTACAGACAAGTAAGCCAAATACTTCAACCATTAGCGCGATTTCTAAATTTTAATATACCATTTTTATATTATTTATCTAGAAAAACTATTGAAGATTTAGAAGAGTCGGTTACAAGTATGGTAGAACCTATGAAAAAAGCTATACCTTCAAAAGTCGTTGAAATGACTCCACAAGAAGAGCTTGAGAAACAAATTCGTAGATTGATTTATAATATTCTAGAACAGATTGAAATCATTCAACGTGAAACTGAAGTAGAAGTCGCTCAAATAATGGTGTGTACCAATAAATCATTCTTATGGAAATATATAGAATGCAAAAATTAGCGTATAAAATAAGTGGATTAAATCGTGCAGAGTGCTTTCGTACAATCCTTACCCCGAAGCATACACCTTTGTAATACTTTGAAATAAATTCATAGTCCAAGTTTAAATTAGTTAAGAACCTCGGAATTCGAGATACCCAGCTGTAAGTCTGTACATACTTGTATATTGACACCCTAAAGTTGTCTCAAAACCTACGTATGGTAGGGTGTCAATACCATATGTAAGTTTTGAGACAACTTTAGGGTGTCAATATACAAGTATTCACAGACATACAGCTGGGTATCTCGAATTCCGAGATGAACTACATCTGGTAGGGTGTCAATACCATATGTAGGTTTTGAGACAACTTTTGAGTGTCAATATCTCGTATTCCGAGGTGAACTTACTATAATGGCTGGACTATCACTATTTAAATGTTTTAATAAATTTAGTCGCCGCATATAAGACTGTTGAGGATGCATCTTCAAAACTTCTGTTGACGTTCTTCTTTTAGTATAAAATATTAATGAATTCTTATGATATTGAGGTATCATTGTGCTTCAACCATTTCTAACCATTAGTACATTGGTAACATGCGTATTGTTTTGTTCATTTTTATATCATCTATCATAAATATACAAAAGTACTAATATGAAATATTTTCAAAAGAAAGCCATATAAAATTAGTACGATGCTCATGATATCAAGGTTAAAAAAAATAAACGTCAATACGAACTATATTTCACATTATAATATTTATTTCCAGTTCCCTACAGAAGCCCCGCCGAATTTTGAAGAGATGATAAGCCAAGATATAATAGATGAAGTAATTAACAGAGTCATGGATAATTTCTCACTAACAGAGTCTGCTATGCAAATAGCCATCGAAAATGCAATAAAGGAAATGATTAAGAAAATTCCAGAAAAATTAATAAGAATTCGCTATAATTTATTCCAGGTATACATTTTAAATTAAACATATCATACGTCAGCTTCTACTTCTTAGCACCACATTTGCTATTAGAATTGTGAAAAATTTAAATGGGTTCAATTTTTAGTATTAGGGAGATCTCTTAGAAATATGTTAATAGACCAGACTTATCATTTCTCTGAAATAGTTTTAACAAGATGTCCATAAGTCTAATTTGTTTGAAATAATAGGTATGTATTATCAAACATTCTTTACAGGTTGCACGAGAAATGGTAAGGCGAATGTCCATAACATCTATGGAAATAATGCGCGTCAAAGGTGATATTATTGTCGATAATTTAACAGATTTTATCGAGCGCGAAGGACCTGAAAATCTTACTCGTAGTAAAATTGAGCAAATTGTTGGTAACATTATAACGTACATAAAAGAAGAAGCCTTGGGAGAATAGATTCTACTCAGTTATTTCTGAGTAGAATAACTTAATGACTGCAAATTTACTCTAAGGAACGGAACAAACTTTGCCAAAACATTGTCTTTGCATTTATAAATCATTGCCATAAATAAATGAAGAAACATTTCTTAATAAAATATTCTTTCGCACCTGTATAAGAATGTAAAAATGAGAGATTTAAAAATAAAAATAAAATAAAATAAATTGGAATGATATGTAGTTTGTTATATTTATATTATTATATTTATTTTCAACAAAATTGTTGAAATAAAAAACAATAAATATTTTAAATTATATGAATGTATGTATTTGAATCATAGACCTTATAAAACATATGGTCTGCTAGTGACACTTTTTTACGTGGAAAGCATTATGAGGACTAGCAGTCCATATGCATTATAAGGTCTATGATTTTAATTAAATTTTATGAATGCACGATTTATGATTTTAAATTCAGGGGTAGCCCACGCTCTACATTAATTATTACTTAATGTTTTAATTTAATAGCTAAACATAATATAACGTTTTAATTGAGCTTGCAACGAATATTAGGTTACTATATGCATTGACCCTATTCGGCTGCTTTTATTATATTCAACCGAATACCGATTACAATTATTAATATTGTTATAGGGAGATAATTAATGATATGATATAATTCGATTCGTTGCGTATATATTCATATTTTTATTTCACTTATAATCATTTAACTAGTCAAATCCAATTACTCAGTAATTCTAACTTCTAGGACTTACATGCATTGCTCCCTTTTTTTCGTAAGCCATCCCAGCTACAGAGAAAAGCTCAACACCACCATGTTTTAGATTGCATTCTTGTTCAATAATATGCATATTGGGCCATGGGCTGTAAAACTTATACAACTGATACACTTATAGAAACTTTTAATAATTTGCAGTATATTTCTAGAATTACATTGTCAGAAAAGTAAAGAAATCTTGGTATGTTGCACACACTTTTAATTATAAAAACTGTTGGGTCACACACGTCTGTACACGTTTTGGCGCTAAAATCCGGCTGAATAGTTTTCCTAATATTCGGCTATTCGGTCATGACAGTCTTCGATACACTGCTGAATAACTGTTCATAGCAAGTCTGGTTTTAATGCAGTGTCAAATTTGTGTTTGTATTTGTATCAAATACAAATTCAAAATAAAACTTCTAGATTCCGAATATCTGCAGTCTTAAATTTCAAATTTTAGTTTTGTTTATGTTTTTTCAACTATGAAGTTGTGTTAAGTTAAAGCAGGATGCCAACTCAAGCTAAATCTGACAGTTGTATCAGTAGTACCAACAGTTGTACTGCGCAAGGCAAATAAAATTTGCATCGAATAATTTATCGTTTGCTGTTATTGAGATAAAAATTAAATTATTGCTGTTGATGCTTGCATCTCAATATGTGATCGTTTATCTGTGAAATATTGTATCTGTTTAATTGTGCTAAATATATATTGACGAAGTGCAGATCTCAATAAAGGAATATTTTTGTTATCCTAACCTCTAACAAATCTTTTCACAATGGATCAAATGCTACCCAGCCCAGGGTTTTCAATTCCAAGCATTGGAACACCGCTCCATCAGCCTGAAGAGGATCAGCAAATACTTCCAAATGCTTTACAACAACAAATGCCACCTTTGGCGCCGATGGGGAGCTCCGGAATGTCGAGTTTCTCCAATATGAACATGTCAACAGGCTTAACTCCGACACAAATGATGAGCACCCCACAGAAAACGATGCACACATATTTACCTTTCCAAACTCCACAAAGTCTAATGCAACCACAAACTCCAGTAAGTTTGAGTGATTATAAGATTAGGGGTAGGCTACTAGTATTGTTGCACAACGATAGCCTAATATTAAATACAATTTTAGTGTGTGATTTAAATGACGATTAATTATGTTTTTTTGCAATGTCAGAAATTATATATAAAACAACTAAAGCCTGACAAATATTATACAAATATATACTCATTATTGTAGATTTAATAATGAGTATATAAAATAATAATAATAATATTTTATTTTTATGTTTATAAATAGTTCCTGTGCATCTTTCACTGCATTGTGGAAATCATACTTCAATTGAATGATATTTATAATTATGTACTATATCTTATTTTTTGACGTTACGTAGATTAATAGTTTATACAATTTATTTAACTTTGTATGAGCTATTAGACGTGATTAAATTGAATTGAAGAATATGAAATATTACAACTGTCTTACCTTCCATAGCAAAATATGATGTCGCCAATGGTTCCAACATTAAGTGGGCCAGCTAGTGTGCAACCACATTCACAAACAATGGGTCCAGCAACTCCTATGACACCCATGACTCCTCAGTCTGCCGATCCTGGAATAATTCCACAACTACAGTAAGTAATATGAAATGATGATTAAAAATTATAACTTGTAGGATTGGTGACATTGTATAATTAAATATAATAATATGTTTTATCTTACAGAAATATAGTTTCAACAGTGAATTTAAATTGCAAATTAGATTTAAAAAAGATTGCGCTGCATGCCAGAAATGCTGAATACAATCCAAAACGTTTTGCTGCCGTTATAATGAGAATAAGAGAACCAAGGACAACTGCTTTGATATTCTCATCAGGTAAAATGGTTTGTACGGGAGCAAAGAGTGAGGATGATTCTAGGTTGGCAGCCAGGAAATATGCTCGAATCATTCAAAAACTTGGTTTTAGTGTAAGTGTATTAAAAATATCAGTTTGCTACATGAAATGCTTTATCTATTCTAAATCACTTTTTTACTATTAAAGCTAAATTAGATTTAATTCATTGAGGAAAAGGCTATTTTTATTGCATATATATTTTGAAAAATTTGGCTTTACAAAATATATAAAAATAATTATTTTAATTATATATATTTGAGTAGCTATATTTTAATTATAAAAATATTTTCAGGCCAAATTTATGGATTTTAAAATACAAAATATGGTTGGAAGTTGTGATGTTAAATTTCCAATACGATTGGAAGGTTTAGTGCTTACACATGGTTCCTTCAGTTCATATGAGCCTGAACTATTTCCTGGTCTTATTTACAGAATGGTCAAGCCTAGAATTGTACTGTTAATATTCGTGTCAGGAAAGGTGGTATTGACTGGAGCTAAAGTGAGAGGTGAAATAATGCAGGCTTTTGATAATATTTACCCAATTTTAAAGAGTTTTAAGAAACAATAGTACTTAAGTATATAATTTTAGTTCAAAGAATTTGAAATAATTTATGACTTGGAGGGTCCAAATGTAAATAAAGTGTATAGTGTAACTAAGCCTGTGACTGACTAATATTTATTAATAATATTATTAAAATATGAGATATTACACAATATATTTAAACTTCATTTTCATATTGAATGATGCAGTTTTGGAAGTGTTATAAAGAAAATCATATGATGGTTTAATTTTCTTTAACACAATTTTTAATATTTAATATAAGATAAAAGATAACAGTGTTATTTAGTAACTTAATAAATCTACCTATTTTATATTAATGATTCATGTAAAATATACATGTAGTATAATGGTGTATGGGGCATTTCACTCAATGTCAGAACTACACACTTTTGAACGATGATGCACTCATTGTTGAGTTATTTTAAATAAATTAATAAAATATGCTTAATTTGTTTCACTTTTCATAATACTTCATTACAGAAGGCCATTACTCATATTTTATAATATCATAAAGATTAGATGAGAACACAACAAACCATCATGAATAAGTGATGTCTAATTATTCATTAGTTTGTATATACAATTTTGGTATAATTTTAAAACATTAGTCACAAAATTCTAAATACTCAAGTTCACATTGATTATTTCTGTCCCATGAATGGGGGCACTGATTTACTTGAAAAGGTTGAAAAAAGAAAATTATCAGAATGAATATGGTTAAATTTAATTCATACTACAAATTCACTTGTCACTCACCAACACAACACCACCTAAGCCTTTTCCAAATATTTTAATTAATAGGTAAATCAAACCTATGCTTTTTCCAAGATAAGTACATAGAAAGAACAAGTCAATTTCTTATTTTATTGTAATTTGTAGAAATACAATTTTTGATAAAAAATTTAAATTAAATTATAAGCAAGCAGCCATAAGAGGAGCTAAATTTTCAAAATCAATAGTTTCAGTAATATTTTTAGTTTTGATATTTTCATCTTGATTAGCAATGAATATTAAGTTGTTTTCTACTTTCTTCCAGCCATACTTCTTGATCCACATGTTCAACGTTGCATCTAAAAGTATTGGTACATTAAAAAGAGTTTTTATATATGCTATTTCGGTTCATCAATTCATTTCATTACACTTACTATCAACACCACCAAGCAAATTAGCAAGATTGGTTTGATCGATTGTTTGGAAAGTAATTCCTACAACATGACAAACGAATTTCCGGATGGAATCATTAAATCCCTGAATGCGAGAACATAATTCAGGCATTGCATGTACACGAGCCCAAAATGTTGCAAAATCACATTGTTCTAAAATATCTCCTAGATACATAATTTGTGAGATTGTCTCTTGTTGAGTCTAAAAAATTGAAATAAAGGATGTAACACAAATAGAATTGCAGGATTATTTTATTAACAAATCTACTTGATTTTGATTAAAATAAAACAATTTTGTATGATTTTATACAACTTGATAAAAAATATATTTTGTCATATGGCCATTTCTAAACTTTGCTTAAGGAATGTGCATTTAGCATAATAACAATTCAACTCAAAATTCCAACTATATAATGATCTATTTTAGGGAGGGCAAAGAATCTTTAACAGGATCGATATAAATATATGTATCATATTTTTAAAAGATAAGACTATAAAAAATTAACAATTAAATGATTTGATAAAATAAGGAAAAGAAGTTAAATATACACATATATCTATAAATAAATATACCTGTGATTCCAATAGTAAACATTTGCATAAAATGAAGTCGGAATGTGGAAAGTTTGTCAAAGCTTTAAGCAATATTTGGCAAGTAATTTCCAAGTTAAACTTTGAGGGATTGAATTGGTACATTTTAAGTACAGCAAGATTTGCTTCTAAATCATACACGTTATCCCTTGATTGTATCTCCACATATTGCTCCAAGGTAGGTAAATTTTCTGGGTTGTACCTTTTGGGGGATGAAAGCATAATATTAGGTTATGACACATGGCGTTTCTGATTCCAATGTGAGAAATATTTACCTTTCAATTCCTTTGAGCATAGAAGCTACTACTTGTTTCATAGTCTCGCCCATTTTTCAAATATAAACTTTTGTATTATTTATTTACTTCTCTAAAAGTTTTGTATATGATATTTTACCGCACCTTCACTGACAACCACTAAATAAAGAAAGAGAAATGCCTGCGTCTAACTTCGCACTGATGTTTACGTCAAGTTTTTATATGAGATGACGCTACTGTATTCATTTAAACTTAGATAATAAAATTATTATTTATTACAAATATTAAATAAAACAGCATAACAGCTATTTTCGAGATGAATTTAAATTTTACTACATTCCATCAAATGTATTATTCTATTTTGTCTATAATTTCAAATTTGTATCAATTCAAATCATTACATTTAACTCTCTTCTCAGACTCAAATATATTTAGTTTTGAGGCAATATTTATTAAATTCCCAAAAGACAAGTTTAAATTTTACCAAAAAATCTGCTATCCTAATTTCAAATATTCTCGACGTTTCAAGCAATTTGGAATCGTTTAACAAAGTATGTGTGCGTAACCCTATGTCTGTGCATATGTCTATGTGAGCCAAATTTTGACCGTTAGTAAACCTTTTCTCAAAAACAACTGCTCTGATTAAAAAAATATATATTAGAGAAAATTCAAATTTTAAATTATCGAAAAATCTTCAATTTTTGCTCACATACATATGCACATAAGCTTCACACCTTGGAATTAATTAATAGTTGTTTAACCCTTCCCACTCGCGAATTGCGAAATTCATATGTATTTTACCGCCGGAGCGGCGGCATCCGAGTCGAAGGGTTTAAACTCGATAAAAACTCACAACCATTTCTTCCTAATTGCTGAACTTTTTTGACGATTTCGATGAAATTCTGTATGATGATAGAGTTAATGGTCTAAGCAAGCATCCAAAAACATAATTGTCCTTTGAATAGTGGTTTAAGTAACTATAAAATAGACCATGGAGACATATAAAACGCATAATGCATTGATTATCATTTAGTTATAAACAAACACTTAACAATTTTAAATATATTTATTTATTTATTTATTTATTTATATATTTATACGCCAATCGGCTTTATACAGTTTTATAATGTTGTTTGATAATTCATAACTTTTATATTTATATCTATATACATATACACACACATAAATATACACAAATATATACATACATATACACATACATACACATCTACCTACATACATATATACTCATATAATATGCATACATATACATACATTCGCATATATGCACATTCACATATAAGTACATAAATACATACACATACATACACGTAGACTTTATAAAAAAATTATGTTAAAAAAATTATCGTAACAGTATCAAAATTGCTAAATCTCAAAGGTATTGATAAAGTCGATTTTTCACACATATCGGAACTCTGGCCTTAAGGGAAGGTAAAACATCATCTAGTTTTTAAATTCAATAAATAAAAAAGGCTGTAATGTGATAGACTAGTACATTGAAACTTCTCTCATGCCAAAAACTAGTGAAACTAATTTAAACTCACATTTCAAAAACAAAATTATTTCCATAACAAGCCACTCATTCGAATCGTTATTTCCGAGAACCATAGAATGTAAATTGCTATCTTTTGATGATAGGAAAAACTTTATAATAAACAGAATATCGAAGCGTTATGTTTTCCAGTTCATCAACATTTTAATTCGCTGAAAAAAAAATTATTATCTCGAGCAATTGCATATTCGTCGGGTGGTGGTATAGTAGTATGATTTCAGTAAGATAAAATATTTGGGGCAATGTTCATATGCTTATTATGGGATAATCCATATCAAATATCTATTCTGTTATGGAACATCTACAAATCTTTGGTATTTCTTAGAATGTCTAAATCGAATGCTAATGCAGTGATCCACACCCCCAGGACGGTTGTGACAGTGATAAAAATAGGTTGAAAAACAATAGGAATGAGCACGAAAATGGTTTATAAAGACTTTTATTGTCAGAAATATGGAACACAGCACAACATAATAATTTACATGTTTAATTTATACAAAGTGATCTCTCTGTATACAAGAAACAGTTATTATTAAAAAAATCGAACAAAAAATATTTTTTAGACTCTTTGTAAGCAATGCGTTGTACAAATCATGTTAATGTAGGGCGCAAACTGAATGAAATAGTGGGAATATATTCAAACGAACATACTACATCTTTCTCCCTTTGGACTCTGTATCAAAATCAGTATAGTTTACCTGTTATAGCGATTGTCACTACCTTACCCTGTCACAACCGTAACCAGTAGCCTCTACATATGGAAGATGTGCGCCGCTAAAATAATGCCATCAACGAAAATCTCGAATTTTCCTATTATGGAATTGAATTAACCTATGAAATGTTAGACCGAGATATTTTTCTAGATTGCAAATTTGAATTTCTTTTCTTGTAACGTAAGTTTGCATAACCGTAATACATTTTGCAAGAGCGTATCGGTTCGGTAATGAGTTTTCGGACGTGACCGCTCGCAGCAGGGCAGCAGTACTAGAGTTTTTCTTGCTGCCACGAATATGTATCGAACACTTTTTTATCGTGTAAATTATGCGAAACGATTGCGATAGTTCGTGCGCGACGGACGGAAACATTTCACCTGCACTTAATACTTAACCGCCCGAGCATTATTTGTCATGAACTATGCACGTTTGGCAAGTATGAATGACTCAGTTTTATTTGCGAAATATGTCATTTTATCGAAATTTATTGGAACAAAAACAAGTACTTAATCATAATCATAACAATAGACTGTGCATTATTCTTGTAACCCATGCAACGAGATACAACGCACCTAAACTTTGCCTTCACAGATAATTTATTTTGAGTGTACTTATTCCGCTAATACCAAATTTATTTCAATATATCTTCTTTTGTTAGATTAGTAACTGATCATATTCACTGTCTATTCATTGATCTCATAGTACCACAATAATCCTTTAAGATTGAATTTACTTCTAGTAAATTCGCTAGGATTTTTGATGCACTAGATAATATATGAACCATGTTAATTAATCGAATGAATTATAAATGGTTTAAAAAATAATATTAACATACATTCACATGCCCAGCATACGATCATGATCAACAGATCATATTAAGTATTATTAAATATAAATGAAAAAATATTCAACTACTAAAATAGAGTTGATTACTTTTTCTCAATTTGCGTAGAACATATTTTACTTATGTTCAAACTTGTTTGTATCGTAGACCCATCTTAAGATGGTTTATACCTACTTTCATTTCGCAAAGCCCGACTTTTTTCGTTGATATGGACCTCTTAATCCATACATTACGAAACTTTAACCAATTAACTGTGGCGCCCTCATTGAATTGTGCGCACAGTTTTGTCTCATTAGAATCGAGTAAAATGTTGTTTTTGTAGTATAATTCCACTTACAACTATTTATTTTTTATTGAAACATTGCAATCCAAATAACCACTTGTCAAAGCTTTATACGTATGACAAATATACTTGTCAATACACAAAATTCTGCCACTGCTCCATGACGAGTATATTCTTCAATCTGGTTAAAAATTGTCATGGATCCGTGGGTGTCAATATGAACCTCGTTGGGAATTACGGGTTTGATATGTAGTATCTTAAATTGGCAATATATCAATCAAGTTCAGACCAATTTTGGGATTTATTCTCAATGCGCATGGTCACTGTTCGGACGTATTTTCGTTTTATTATATTGGCCATGAAGGTAACAATCTTCATGGCATTGAACTTTTGCACGGGATGGTTGCTACCGCTGATAGAGGGGGAAGGGCCGAGTTTTAATAGGATTAATTGTACACTCCTAAAAGTAAAGTCCACTTAACAACATGTATAATAAATAATAAATAAATATATCTTCTTTCATTATAACTTAGTGACAAATCAGTGATTAATACAGTCCGCAGCTACAAGGGTTAACATATAACCCAACAACCTCAGTTATCGAAGGAGAGTTCTAATAAATAGGTATGGAACTCACATGGCGGTATACAGTCACATTAGCAATAAAGTTTATCAATTTATTAAATCTTAAATTACAATGGATAACTTAAAAATATCATTCTAGTTTATCTTTTATAATCGCTGAAAGATGCGTTTAAAATTTCCCAGTTTCATAGCACTTTTCCACATATACACAAATGATTAGTAAAACGCGTTTTGAGAAGAATAATAAGAAATATTGGCTTAAAAAAAAGCTTGTGAGATGTAAGAAAAAAAAATTGTAAATTGCCGATATATTCATCATAACTAATTAAATAAATATTGTTACTGGTTTGTAGTAATTTTCATAAAATAGATGAAATAATTTATTACTATTCTATTGCAAACTTGAATATATACCCAGATACAGAAAAATAGATCCATATCAAATTTTCAAGAACGAAGTTTGTAAATCTACATGTAGCTGATATTGCTTAAGATTTGAAGAAAAGCTATCAAATTTGTGACAACACAAACTCATGATAAAATAAAAGCAACATTACACCACCGAAACAAAGCGATTGGAAATATAAATCGCTAAAATGTCCCTTAAATGTCCCGTCGTTACAGATTTTGCGTTTGTGTTAGACAACACTTTGATATGATTTCACTGTTTCGGAACTATTGAAGCGGAAACTAGTAGTGAAATTATATCAGAGACAAAAAAGTTTACTAAAACGAAACAATACGATACAATCGGTGTCTGTTACCACATCGACCCATTATTATAGTAAATGGAAGAATTCCGTAGTATAAATATCGACGAATTGGCAAAGGTAAATCAGTACACTGTGACTCGACAACCGAGCACTGATTGAAAAGTCACAAAGAAGTAAGTCTATATTTGTGTGCATGAAAGAAACAGTGATCTATAATTATATTTACACTTCGAAATATTTGCTTGTGCCAAGAAAATATTCTAAGTTTTGAGTGCCATGGAATACATAAATATCTTGTGATGAGACTCATCCAATAAATTAAGTAGTTTCTCAAGTGATACCAAACTGATCACAGCTGGATTATTTATTCAATAAATAAACCAATTCACATTTATGGATGTTTTAACAGTTATTGTAGCAACAAAATAACGTGTTTAATAGTTATGAGTTGTCATAGTTTTCGACATGTGATATAAATTAAAATAAAATAAAACATTGTGTCAAAATATGAAGCATACATCAAACTTACACCCACTCCTTAATATTTAAAAATTTGATAAACCTTTGAACTTATTTTGATCTAATAAAATAATTTGAATTTGTTGATTAAAAAAAACTTAATATAGATCATCATCGAATTGTAAATCAAACTTTTGGTTTCATAGTATAAGATTTATTTGAATATTAAATTTTTATTAATATTTAGATAAACTAAATCTATTTAATAAAAACAAAAAACCCGTTATTTCCAAAACATTACAACAAAAATTTTACAACACATTTGCAACTAAAACTTATTGATTCTACCAAAATTCAATTAATATTTATTGCTTCTATAAAAATTCAATTAAAATTTATTGCTACTATCAAATTTATTTATTTTTTATAATTATTATTAACTGTTTATTATTGTTCGTTGTCTCCCAGGCTTGAAAATGAGGGGCATACATATGTGGCAATTGGTGGCAGCCACATGCCTTTTGGCGGCCTGTCTGGCTTGGGAGTTTTCGCGCGAATCTGGCGATTTGGTGGTTTCCGCTTCTCATCATAAGTCTAGCCATCATGAGTCTGGTGGTGGCCATGAAGAACATGGTGATCATCACTCATCAGGTGGTGAAAAGGGCGATAAGGGGTACAAGAGTGATCACCATTTTGATAAAGGTAACATTTCAGTAAGAAACATTATTGTCGGCATATAATTTTTTTATTGATTGGTAACAATATTCAGATTGCACTACCAAATTCTGTAATTTTAATAGAGTTGACATTACTGTATTGCCAAATCTTAAATGAAATTAATCCAGTAAGTAATTGAAATTTTTCACTTGCATATATGTGCAGTTAAACTTATTATTTATCAGTAGGTCAAAAACAGAATTTATTGTTAATAAAATATAGGTCTTCAATATGATATCGATCTACAAATATTAAATAAAGTATATTATTTCAGGTGAGCATGGCAAACATGGTAAGGAGCACGACTCTGGCTACTATAGCGACCATAAAGGCCATGAACATAAACATCACGATGACGAAGATCATTACGGTGAGCATCACGAAGCCGCCAAGGGTCACAAAGGAGGTAAATTCGGTGAAAAGAAAGGTCACAAAAAAGGACAGAAGACCACAGGATATCACCACAAGTCCCACAAGGATGAATATCATAAGGAACATAAATTCTACGACGATGCCCACAAAGGTGGACACCACAGCAAACACGGCGATTTCCACTCACATCACTCCAAGAAAGGTGGCGACCACAAAAAGGGTGACCATCATGAGTCCGCTTTCAAACAGGACAAACATGGAAAGAAAGGCCATCATGACAAAGGACATCACGACGAAGATCACAAAGGATACAAAGGCCAACACGGACACGAGTCCCACTATGCCCATCATGAAGACCATGGTAAAAAGGGTGGCGGCTCCGGAGGAAAGGAATACGGTTTCCATGAAGGTGGAAAGAAGCATTAGTGCACTCAATGTTCAAGTTTCGATTTGTTATTTTTTATTTTATGTTTTCGTGCTTAGGCAAATAAAACCCTGTTGAAACAATATTATGCTTTTAATTTATTCGTATGGTTATCGAACATACCAAAATTTATAAAATTAAGAACTAACTACATATTAATTAGCAGAAACGTTGTAAACATATACAATTTAATATGAGGTTACAATATGATAATATATAAAATAGTGCATTTTTATAAAAAACAAGAAGTTTTGGTAGAGCTAATGAAGTCGCCAGCTGAACACTGAATAAACTTAAAGCTTGAAGGTAAAACAAAATCAAAATAATTAAGTTAAACAAAGTAATAACACTAAAAACTCAGTTTTTTTGTAAAAATATATAGTTTAAAGAATTTTATTTAAAACAATTTTGAGTTCAGGTTAACATTACTTTGAAGAAGATTTTAAAAAATCTTCAAAGTTTACTTTTTCGGTATATTTGTTCATACTGTTAATAAAACTGAGATATTTTCTAATTTCCCACATTTCTTATCGTGAACAAAACCGTATAGAAGATAATATTGGCATTCCTCTACCCAATGCACTTACTAAATTGAATTTTAATCAACTTTCATATTTTTGCATATAGGACAAAAAATCTGTTTCATAATTGTCTTTATTAGATTATTTTTATTTATAAAATATCTTTTAGATGGTTTGAGAAAAGAATGACTACGGTTTGAAAAATCTAGAAAAATCTGTTTATAATACGAATAATGTCCGTGTTCAGCAAGGCATATTAACAAGACATTCAATTAGCAAACATCTTTCCCGGTATTGTGTTTTGTGCCGAGAAAAAACACCTACGCGGCAGTAAAGTCAAAAGCACAAAAACCCTCTCAAAATATCAACGAGAGGTGTAATCATCTTTCATCTGCAGACAACACTCCATCAAGTCACTTCATTAAATGTGCTTTTCTCGGGCGCCAGTGTCCCTTTATGTGCTTTCGCCTTCGCACAATGGAAATTATAATATAAATGGCTCGCTTTTGCGCTTGATACGGACCCAACGCTTGCTGCGATAAAGCCGAGATAGAAGAAATAAACTCACGATATAGAAGGCGAGGGGTGGCCACAGTGGAAATGTTTGGACGACACGTAAAAGCCAGGATTGAAAAACCAGAAGAAAATCTATTAATAATTATTTTTAAATGATTTATGTGCCGACCGATTTTGTTAAGTTAAGAAGACATAATGTAGTTGCATGGGGTTTTCTTTTTGTAAAATGTAAATTAATTAACTTCCCGTATGGCAAGTTATAGTAATCGCAAAAAAATCGAAAATGAAAATTTTTATATATCTTCACGTTTCAAAACCTTCTGAACATTTTGGCATACCTTAGAAAAAATGGATGTGTGCGTGTGTGCGGATACAAATTTTCGTCGACGATTTCGGGAAAACGGATGAAGCGATTTGAATAATTCAAAAAACATTCGATTCAAATTGATAAGGAGACGTGCTGATTAGTTTTTGACGAAGGCAGGTCTAGCCATTTCAAAGATACGGGGTAAAAAGTGCCAAAAATAGTAACTCGGTTTTTAAGAGAGCGGAGCGTCCGATTTTAATAATTCAAAAAGCATTTTACTTGTATTGACAAGATGAAGAATTGATCAAATTTTCATGAAGGCAGGTCTAGCGGTTTCGGAGATCTAGTGAAAAAAGTAAAAAAAATGTCATTTGGCGGCCAAAAATGATCATTAGACATATGCACATCAAATTATCAGATATTTTACAGAGATTTTAATAATAAGTATAAATTTTGTTTACATTCTTCTGGGTTCCGTACCAATGTTTATCCGTTAGACGGCGACGGGGCGCTTATGCGCTTTGACTTTTCGTCTCTATGCAGTTAAAGCAGTACGATTGCTTTGAAAAAAAGTTCAGAATTTCCAAAATATGTCAAAATAAAGAAAAATTTTTTTAAAAAAAAAGTAATTTTTTGTCAAATTTATAGTTTCTCAAAAATCTAATTTGTTCGAAGTAATTTTTTTTCAACAATGTTAATCTTTTTAAAAAAATAATAATTTTTGGCACGGGAAGTTCCAGCAAATTGCCTTAAGGCACGATGTCATGCGCCCCACTAGTTAAAAATTATTTTCTTTACGATGAAGTTGGTTACATTAAATAATTAACATTTTTATCAGCTTGTCAGCTTTTTGATATAAAGGAACAACTGAACTTTTTGAGAATGTTTATTTTTGTTATTAAATTAACAGCAGTTAGAACTTAAAGTGACATATGAGCCATTGTAATGATTTCTTAATGTCGTGGCTTTATAGATGGCAACTCAACCGTTCAGCAATCCGGGTAATATGCCATTTGCTCTTGAAAATATATTGCCATCTATATTTTCAAGTAAAAAAAACAAATATCACTATTGCTCTACAGGCATTCCAAAGCAGATATCCAATCTGAAACCTTTGAATGCAAGCCCATAGCCCTAACCATTAAAACATGGCAATGCCGCTTGCAAATATGTATGAGAAATATATTCTACAGGACAAGTATAAACTTTCCATTAATGAGCATTTGAATGCAACAACAAATAGATCAAGCAGGACTAAAAGTAAAAGGGCAAAAAAGAATGCATCTTGAGCAAAATAAAAAATATAGGGAATTGAAAGTGCAGGACTCGTAAGCACACAAACAAAACTTTGGAAAGCTGACTAGGAACATATATCGTGAACAAAACTTATACTCATTGAAAATGTTTTTTTTTTAACATCTCTACCATGGTATTCTATCCCTGCCTAGTTTTCTAGTGGAAGCAGAGGAAGCGCTAAAGTTGGGGTGTGTGGTGTCGATGTCAAACACTTGACTATAGATAGGAAGGCTGATATAGAAATCAATCCACTAAAGCTATTACTATGTTCCCACGAATCAGGATATAGATTCAATAAGAATTTAAATGATAAATGCTTGATTTTCCAATTAAAAAGCCCCAGTTTATATCAAATAGTATTGAATATTTCTCGCACATTATGTTGGTAAATAATATACTGAATTACATTTTTTATTGGTTTACTTCGAAGACTAGAAAGAGCAAAAATTATCTATTATAAAACTTTATAATATTATAATATTGTGATTAAATAAAATATTTTAACAATTTCTTAACTTCCCGAAGAGAAAGTTCATGTTTTCACGAACAAGTCGCCTTGTGTATTTTAAAATAAATTAAATTACGAATTAATCCATAGAATTGAATAATTTGCAATAGTTTTTTACATTTTAATGCTCTACTATACTACTATACAGTAACTGGGAATACATATAAATCGTACAATCATAATCGGTTCAGAATTTTATTTGATTTAAATGTTAATTTTAAAACTATTCAAAGTGGATGATAATCATTTTAAAGATTAATATTTTCAAATAACATGATTATATACTTAACACGAATGTATTAAAAATATTAGAATTTAAATTTTAATTACAATTATAATTTTTAACCATAAGTTGTAATTCAGTATCGAAGTATCATACCCATAGCAAATAATAACCCATAATCCTCTTAAAGGTTTAACGACTTTTTCATAATACGATTACAAATTTGAACGAGTAATGAATATCGACAAAAAAGAAACAAGTATCGGTTATAAGTGTTTCCTCAGAAATGCATTTTTTAATTGTTTAACATGATTTGAATTACTTTAAATTATTTTTTTTTGCTTTCTCTTGGCTTCTTAAATGGGATGCATTAAGATCAATAGCTAGAGGTGAATATCTGCCTAAGACTTTTGAAAACGGATTAACATAATACTTATATTAGAGTATCCTGATTAAAGCTAAGTAATAGCCAAGAAGGTAAACCTTAAGAATTTTGAAGGCATTTGAAAAAAGATTTATAATTTTTGGAGTGCGCTATTTAGTTAAATGATAAAAATGCACGATGAAGCACACGAACTATTTAAAAAGAAGTAGTGCCGGTCATTAGAAAATTCATGTAACGAATGCAGAGGATATCTAGCCTGTAAAACGCTTCATATATATTAGCAGTAGCCATAGACGTACCACAAAACAGAGATATTTCTGATAGAATTAAAAGAAAGCTGAAAGAAAAAGCTGAATATACACCACCATCAATACTTAAAGACCTAAAGCCTCTCGTAGTGATATATACTTTTTTAATAAGACAATAGGGTAGAGCGGAGCTTAAAGATCATATTTGTTTGTTCCATATTGTTACTTTTACTTGTTTTGATGCAGTTGGTTTGGTCTTCACAATAAAATTACCCCCGTCCTACCCTTCTATGGTCTAAAAGTAGAATGGAACTAGCTGTAAGTGGAATTCTGTCTTAAGGCAATTAAAGCATCGTGCCTTAAGGCAAATTGCTGCAACTTACCGTACCAAAAATTATTATTTTTTTAAAAATGATTGACATTTTTTAAAAAATTTTACTTCATAAAAATAAGATTTTTGAGAAACTATAAATTTGACAAAAAATTACTTTTTTTTTGAAACAAAAAATGTTTTCTTTGTTTTGACATATTTTGGAAGATCTGATTTTTTTTTCAAAGCAATCGTAATGCTTTAACTGCATACGGACAAAATATAAAGCGCGTAAGCGCCGCGTCGCTGTCTAACGCATAAGCATTGGTACGGAACCCATAGGAATGTTAACAAAATGTATACTTATTGTTAAAATCTCTATAAAATATCTGATAATTTGATGTGCATATGTCTAATGATCATTTTTGACCGCCAAATGGCTCATTTTTTTTACTTTTTCCTCCATATCTCCGAAACCGCTAGACCTACTTTTATGAAAATTTTATCGATTCTTCATCTTGTCAATACAAGTGAAATGTTTTTTGAATTATTCAAATCGGATGCTCTCTAAAAACTTAGTTACCGTTTTCGGCATTTTTTGCCCCGTATCTTCGGAACGGCTAGACCTGCCATCGCCAAAAACTAATCAGCACGTCTCCTTATCAATACGAATCGAATGTTTTTTGAATTATCCAAATCGGTTGATCCGTGTTCCCGAAATCGTCGACGAAAATTTGTATCCGCCATACATACACACACATACATACATACACTAGAGGTGGGTCGTTGACGGTTTTGCCGTCAACGAAACGAAACGGTTATCGGGGTTTCGTCAACTAGTTAAATAACTAGTTATTTTTCAACTATAGTTATTTTTAACGATTCAACGCTGGCAACGTTAAGAAACTGATAGTTGAAATAACTGTTTCATTGAAAGTTGGTAATATGAAGTTTGTTCTTATAAAAGTCAAGTTGACGTTGGATTTGATGAATAAAAAGAAATAAATGTGAATTGTCACATTTATTACACACACACACACACATATATATATATATATATATATATATATATATATATATAATAAATAAAGGTTTAATTTAAAAAACTTAAATATTTTCATTACAGCAAAGCCATATACTAAAACATCGAATTTACATGTTATATAAAAATAGCAATATAAAAATGTATAGTTATATAAAATGTTATGAAAAATAAAAAATCAATGTTCAGGTTTAGTTTAAAAAAATTATTACAAGACAAATGCTATGAGATTTTTATGAAAAATATTAACCATTGAAAACTATAATAAATGTAACTGATTTTCTAAAATTAAACGATTTGGCGCGTGTTGCAAGTTTCTTTTAAGATGTACATGTACAATTGCAATATTATAAAAGCAGTAGCCTAACAATAAGCGCTTTTCATAGTATTAGTTGATCCTTTCCGACGCAGGTACCTGCCTACGTTCGTTTTCGACAACGAACGAATTCCTATATCGTTGAAAAAACTAACTGGCCGCCATGTTTTCAACTGCTTCGAAACCAGTTGATTTTCAACTAGTTATTTCGTTGCGACGAAACGGTTAGTTAGTTAACGAAGAAGAAACGGTTGAAAATAACCGTTCGTTGATTCAACGCCCATCACTAACATACACACACACACATACATCCATTTTTTCTAAGGTATGCCAAAATGTTCAGAAACCTCTGAAACGTAAAGATATATAAAAATTTTCATTTTTGATTTTTTTGCGATTACTATAACTTGCCCTACGGCCCCTTCTTTTTTACTGATACCGGTATGCACATGGTATGCAAAATATACATGAATACAATATCGCAGATATGCCGTACAAGGCGGGTTCGGTATCCGCGTGAGGCGAGAGAGCACGCTGCTGAATCAATATAATATGACATGATTTAAAAATGTTTGATGTATCTCTAGTTCTGTACTACTACATTCATTCTCATACATATTATATATCATACTACAAACGAAGTTTGAATTACCCGCTCGGGAGACAGGCTCCCCAGCACGCCCAGGCCGACCAATGACGGCACTCTGTCGCCCACTACCGCTTCCGGATCCGATTTGAGCGGGCGGAACTCTACCCCACCTGACGCGTAAAGGATGCGATGCGGTGCGATGTACTGATATCCGTTGTCTCTTTATGATCTGTCGCAGATTTAAAGATAGATCGGGGGCAAAGGGTTGAAATCGTACAGAGGGCTGCGGATGTTCCATACTCGTAGGATGATACAATTTATGTATCGTTAATTAATTTAATATTATAATTTGATTTTTGTCGATTATATTTTATTAAAACCATATATCACTGATGTTTTGAGATATTTATTATTTATTAATTTTAGTTTTAAAGTATGAACACATATTAATGGAATATTCAGAATTATTTAGATAATTCGATTCTACTTTTAGACCATAGAAGGGTAAGACGGGGGCAATTTTATTGTGAAGACCAAACCAACTACATCAAAACAAGTAACACATATCGAACAAACAAATATGATCTTTGAGCTCCGCTCTACCCTATTGTCTTATCAAAAAAGTATATATCACTAAGAGAGGCTTTCGGTCTTTAAGTATTGATGGTGGTGTATATTCAGCTTTTACTCTCAGCTTTCTATTAATTATTATATTGTTACTATTAATTATTATATTAATTTCATTATTATATTGTTAAGTTAATTAGAACTAGTTCTGTGCACAAGTATCAGTCAAGATACATATCTCGTACATTGATATAACAGATTCATAAATAAACATATTAATCAAAATTCTGACATTCAAATCTTAAGCTATTAGAATAAGTTTGGCTATTTGTAATAGAAAAAAGACTTCGACGGAAAAAGAATTCTATTAACAACAATCTATTAGTGCTTCATCTTGAAGAACAATCTATCTTTGAAGAAGATTCCAGTGAAATAATACGTTTAGATCATGAGACTTCTCGAGCAAAATTGATGGCTAGTTGCCAAAGAAAAAGTGGGGAAATAAGAAATAAAAAACGGCACAAAATAATAAATAAATGAAGGAGAAAAATGCTTAGTAATGCAAGGGTTTATACAAAAACTGTGATTTTATAAAGCCCATTCTCGAATAATCATTTTTTCAAAATATCATATTTAAGACTGTTCGAATAGTTATAAAAAATCAATTTGCTCGAATAATTCGGCTAAAAAAAACTAAATATTTATTGCAATATTTTATGCAATTTAGTAGTACAAAAAAAATTGTCCAGGATTAAATAAAGTTAAAACTGTTAAAACATAAACTCTTGCTTATGCGTAATTTTTTCATATTAAGCTATTTTAAGGTGGAAATATTTTACATTAGTGAATTGAAAAATAGCTATCGATTTGCAATAGTATTGTCATCAATCTGTTGTATTTGGCTACATATGTCATTTTCAATAGTAGATTTGCAATCAGGCGTTCATTGCAATTCCTGGGCATAGCTGCACCAAATTAAATAATAAGTCAGTCCTATTAGATAAATTTTAATAATAGGACTAAATTCTAAATGGATCAACCGTTGGGTTACCTTCTAAAAGTACGACGCAAGGAGAAAATTCAGCCCAATAGTTTGGGGATGTCCACAAACAAAATATTGACAATCATAGCAACGAACTTGCAGCCAAATTATATGACACAACTTTCGAATACAGACTGAAGAGAACAAAACTTATTCAGTCAGCACAATAAGGTTTTTATGTTATCGTCTAGAAATAATGTAGACTTAGTTCTAGGTTTAATACTAGATAAGATTAGTAGATTATTTATGTTTAATCTAATATGTATAGTTCAATTTGATTAGTTCATAAGACTACCTGAATCAAATCTATTTTAGTTCAACAACAATAATATTAGGACCACCACTGGGTGGCCTGATATGCCCTTTCTATTTATATTAATCAAAAAAATTACTAGATGTCATATTTATAGACAGAAATGTATTATGATGATAAAACAAGATTGTTTTCCTAACAATAAATATTAATCATTTAGCTTCTTGATCTAAAACTTCTCTCACCTGAGAATACATATGTGTTTTTTAGGCAAGTTATATAAATTCAATCAAACCAGAAAACTACCTTATCAATCAATTTATATAAGTCAACTATTTTTATATAAAAACCTACTTACATGCAAATTTCGAATTATATTATATCATTAAAATATAAATAATATACGAGAAATGTGCAAACTGTCGTTACTCATCTCCAATGTGATATTTCCATTCTAATTAGCTCGTCATATTAATTAGATATAGCTAGAACATATACGTCGAGGATAACAATATCAATTGAAAATGTATTGCCGTAGTACGCGAATAATATAAGGCTTTTCGTTGAGGAAGTTCCCTGCATGTTTGAATATACTGCGAGGCTAATATTGGATAACTATCTCATTTAATTAAGGAACTTTTAGCTGATAATGTAAATGGAATATATAATATCTCGTTTCATCCATCAAAAAGATTTCTAATTTTCTTATATATATTTATATATGTGAATATGTAAGCTAATCAATAAGTTTTGCATTTTACACTTAATTTTTTTACTTCCATAGAAAAATAGATGAACATGATTTTCCTAAACTCATCACTATGGACTGATGTCTAAATTAGCTGAATATGAAATATACATCTACTACATAAAATAAATCAATTGATATTATATCATTATAATTTATTTGAAATAGTATGTGATTAAAACTTAATTTAACAAAAACAGATGCCGTCAAATACCTTTTCGGTAATGTCACAATTATTTTGGCGTTATGAACATTTGGGTGTAAATCAATAACAAAAGATGTCTTCATGGTTAAATTATGACAAATGTGAAAATTGCCGAAAACCTAAAAGTTTATTATGTATTTGTGCCATTAACACATTTTTTTATTTAATAAAGAATAGAGCAGAAGTATACATAATAGAATCATTTAAAAAAATACAACAAGATATAGCAAAATATTGTTTCCCCTCAGGACCACTTAGCAAAAATAAAATGTTTAGAACTATATATTTGATTAGTGCGCTAATACAAAATTTATCTGAAATGATATAAAATTAGTTATTTTCAATTTCAACCCACTCTGTAATATGTTACATATGGTTCAATTACATATAAATCGATTGGCACGTTTAATATTATAATTCTATGTATAATGTTTAATAACAAATCAGAGCATTCAATGAATAATGTATTACTAAACAAGTCATAAGCCACAATTAACTATATTATAGAATTTCCGAATTCCAATGATTCGATTAAATATGTTGACTTTGCATACATAATTTATTTGTCTGTTCACATTGTATGCATTAAAAGTTTAGTTTGGAAATTATCAACTATTATGTGTTTAGAATTTTGGTATGAATAATACATAATAGTAATATTTCTAAAAATGACTCTATAGATATTATTTCAAAGTATATATATTTTGTAGTACTGTTATGATACAATTGCTTGGAAAAAAATATTTTTGCCTATGACTACCGAATGAGCTTCAAGACAATGAATATATACCCAAGGAAGATCTAGCAATAATTATTGAACTAAATTTGTTGTATAATAAATTTATTCATATTTATAGGTTTTTGTTTGTTTCAGACTCGGCTGTAAAACAACATAGCTACATTCGCTACATTATTCTAAACAATTTATTGAATACTATTTATGGAACGAATTATATCTCTATATCCTGTAAATACAAAAACATAAAACAAATCTTTTAAGAATTTAAGAAATCAATCCAATCAAAGTTGAGTCCGCAGATTCTGTTTGTGTTTCAATCCCATTGGGAATCGCTCTTGTTCAAACATTCAGTTTCAATCCGGGAATAACTTTTCACCGCGGTTCTTTTATTGGATTAGGAAAAATTGAATTTCAAATGGTATCAAATATTTAAAAATAAAATTTTAAATGCTATATATTCAAATATTTAATTCAATTCTTAATCAAGATCTACTCAAAAATCACTAGAAGAGCAAAAATGGAGCATACCGAAGGTTTTTCTAAAAGTTATACGTCGTATTTATCAGAAATTTTATATAGACATTGCTATAGTAATTTCATTATACACAATATTATTATACTTGAAGCTTTATCGGTAAACAAATTAAAGAAAATTTGTTGCAAAGAAAATAATCAGCTTGATTGCAAGAAGTTTTCTCGATCTCATTGTCTATTACAATCACATTATGTTTAATTAAAAACATATTTTAACTCTTAATTTATAAAACATCAAAGATAATGGAAGCCATTTGCAAATCTGTGAGTTTTCAATGGTACTGGATATAAGGATATGACTGACTAATATGCACATATTGTGTATATACATTTATGAACACTTATAATAAAAATTACAATAATTTTATAGATTTTATCCATTATCCAAAGGCTGGCTATCCAAAGTTGGTATTAAACTGAAACCTTGAATTGCAAGACTAAAGCTGCAACCCTAGAGCAACGAAACAGCCTGATTGTGAGAATACTAAAGGATTAAGTGAAAGCTCGGAGCATTCTATAAACAGAACTCTGAATTGTAAACAATATAATTTAATGGTGGTAAAAGTTAACATAAGCTTCAATGAGTGATTTTTATATACTATAAGAAACAGTGATAAATTTGCATAAATAAGGAACATTTTCTTTTGGTATAATATTACGTACAAGAGAATTCTACCGAGAAGATATTTTATTGCCGTTGAACGAGTACATACTTAACATTTTTTAAAGCAATAACAATATAAAAAGAAACACATTGATACTCCAAAGTCCAGAAAGCCTTAAGGGTAGTAATTTTCAAATGAGCAGAAAATCCTCGTCGCGTTGTCGACATTACAGAAGCTGCGCAAACAGACATTAGACGACAAGGCAAACATTTTAGAAATTTTCGGGAAGTATTTAACAAAAGCAAATAGAGACGCACGATACTGGTTTACAGAACTTTGTGACATATATGGAATAAAATAGTTTGATTGAAGTTTGTATTTATTTGCCTCGAGACAAATTCAAAGATCTGCAAGTTCGCCAACTTACGCAAATAAAGATGTTGGCACACGTTTGAAACTCTTATGCAAATAGCATGATGCAACTAAAAACAATCTAAATGCACACATTTGGTACATTTTTATATTTTTGTTGATTGTCACGAATAGGGTAAATTTTTTTGGAAAAAAATACTTAAATAAATTAGAGTTGATTTAATAATTTAAAGTTGACAACCATTTCTTAAATGCTCCATAATTACTAAAAATAATTATTCTAGTATCCAAAGCACAATTTATTGTTCTTATTGTACGTTTCGCATAACAATAATTTTATGAGCAGATTCTTTAGCCATTACATGTTATAAGTACGTTTTCACTTCAAGCTAAAATATGGCGGTACACCGCAAAGGGGCAAAACCAACAAAAGAATTTATGAAATTAATATTTTTTAAAAACTATTTAAAAATTTAAACGATCCACAAAAGTCCCCGATTTTTACTATGTTTGTTTCTCTTTCAGTACAATATCTAAGTACCAGTTAAATTCTCATAGCGGCACTTTGTAAATGAGACGCTTAAGAGATAATACTAATTTTCCGGTCAAAGAGCCATCATCCGATCCTGTTAACAAAGTGTAATATTTTTTAATTCCAATTAGCATACATTTTAGTAAAACGGGTATTTGCTGTTCAGCGCAGTAACTCAGAGGACGATCGAGAACGGATAATCCACCTTGTTGGATTGCCCTGGCTTAACTCTTCTTTGCAATTGAACTGCAACCGAAAAAAACAGATTTTGTATGCATTTCAATTAGGAATTATAGCAGATTACAAGAAAATGAATTGCTCAATTAATACAATTATCAACAATATAATTCATATATATTAAACATTTTGTTATTCTGTGAAATATATTTGAAAAGGACTAATAAGACAAAGGATTCAAATTTTGGATGACTTGAGCAAAAGAAAAAAAATACCGCGAATTAGAAGCTGAAGTCACGAAAGCAGAATTTTGAGACGTAAAATTTACAAAAGTAAACTATAAACAATTTAGAAACAAAATGAGTATTTTCCACAATAAACTCATTTTTGATTTCGTGATGTATGATATTTCTTCTTATATATTAAACATTTTCTCTTACCTCCTGAGGATGAAGATACAAATTTTTGTACATTGAGAGCACTATCATACGAGTAACATATCACTTAAGTAAATTAATTGTTAAAAATGCAGAGGATACACTTCTGTAAGCAAGTGATAAGGATGCTTTCTGAAGAAAAAGTTTATATTTTCGCCGGAAAATCCGATTGTTTTATCTTTTCCGGACGTATTAAGCCATTCTTAATTATTTGATAACAATATTAGAAAAAGCATGTGAGACAGAATGTGAGTTCTTCTTCAACTTTTTTTCTGAAACAGCTGCAACCGATACCAAAATTTAAAAGCCATTTGTTGAACTATAATTATACTTGAAGAATTGGTTGAGCCATCACAGTTCACTAAAAATTTAAAGTTTTATACAATTGTTGAATGTCAATTCACCCACAATTTTCACATTTGAAATATATCACTTTTCCAGTCAATATTATTAAAGCACTATCAATATCACAAAAGTGTAAAATCATTTGTTGAAACTTAATAAAGACGATGGGCCGAGCAGTTTATTTATAATTAGCTAATAAGTGCAATTTTTTGTCCACGTTTTTGACAAAACATTTGAACCAGTTCTAGAAACTCCAAACTTTTCGAAAGATGTGGATGTTGGAAATCTTGCTGATTAATTTTTGAACTTTTTTTGAAATTGTATGGTACTCATGGTATTAACGAACATCCTGAACTATCATAAGCCTGCAAAAAGTGGTTTAATTATAAAAATTCATCAACGTTTAGAATAATAAGCTGTGTTAAAATATCAAATTTATATATTCACAATCTCAACATTGCTAAAACTCAATTCTTATTGATTAAGTCTATTATTTATACACATCGGTAATGCAGAATGCCTTAAATTAAAATGCCACTTACTCCTAGTTGCCATTGTACTAGTAGAGTTTAAGAATAGTGGTATATATGTTTCAAATATATTTCCAAACTCCAACAAAAGATATTAAATTTTAATCCATGCAAATTTTGTTGTATGCTACGTATTACTGTCATAAAAAACCTAATAAGCGAATCACAAAAATACAATCCATGCCATAAGTAACATTTAATTACATAATACTCCTATACCCATATGTATTTCATCAATACTCATACGTACGCAACAATGCACATCAAACAGGCATATCTGACATATGTACTTGGTTTGGTATGACATAGTTGTACGCGAAACATGACTATCCTCCTGTATTATTACCGTAGTAGTTTCACATTCCGTCCCTTTCCGCTTTACATCAGATCTATCTGTATCGGTGAGCTTATTTTCCGCTCCGATAAACAAATAGTGATTATATTTGAATAAACACGCTCCGCCCCGAAAGCTCTTCCATGTCGCGAGCACCCTTTGTGAACGACGGTGGAAGGGATGATGTAGGGGCGTCGCTGAGCGCGGACCGAGCTTTAAAGCACGGCGAGAAGTATACGGTTCGGAAACGGAGTGATAGTTAACTCAAAACCACCCTTCTTAAAGCACTGGCTAACACGGAAATTCGGATAATTGCTGCTTATCTACGATTTATTGGAAAAATATAACAGACTATTTCAATTTGATTTTACACATTTGTGATATTGATAGTGCATTAATAATATTGACTGGAAAAGTGATATATTTCAAATGTGAAAATTGTGGGTGTCTTGACGTTCAGCAATTGTAAAACAAAACTTAAGATTTTCAGTGAACTGTGATGGCTCTACTAATTGTTCAAGAAATATAATTATAGTTCGAAATGTAATGTTTGAATCATAGTTGATTTAACTTCATATTCAACTTGACAAACGTTATAAATTGCATAATATTACTAATTAATAAAAATATTTTATTAGAGGACTTATAGAAAAATGACTTTATAACAAGTGTTAATTATAAATAGCATCTGTGCAACAGTGTATTTGTATATTTTCTAAATCTTTTCTATTTATATATAATAATTTTCTCGATCGTGTTCCCCAAAAAAACACTAAAATTAAATTACAATGGTAGAAACAGCACCCAATTCCTTGAACAATCGAGCAGTAGAATACCGCGGTTATCTCCACACCGCTATGCTTCTTGGAGCGGCAGCAAACCAGCGCCAACACCAAGAAGAATCCTCCACCTCCGACAAAGGACCGTCGGTTGGCGCTTCGTCAATTTTTACGATTGACAGTATATTGGCATCACCGCCTCGAGGAGACAGAAGACATATTGGCAGCAGCGATACAATTGCTGTAAGTCCAGCTTCATCACCTGGTTCAAATGCCGGAGATAGGAAAGATGGTGAACTCTTCAGAGATTTTAGATCTTCTCCCGTGTTACCTGGACATCAACACCATCATCCGGCGGCGGCTTTGCATTTAGGACACTTGGCAGCAGCAGCCGCGTCCGGTTTTGGAACTACTTCAGATTTTCTTGGTCAGTTCATTTAAAAATGGTTTATTTATATACTCTTTATTTATAATAAATATTGTATCTCACTATAGCTTATATCTTTGTAATAAATACAACTATTTTTACAAATCATTAAACAATTAGAACTAGATCGACAAACATTCACTAATTTTCGTATGTGAACATCAATTTCAATCACGGTTATATTACGTAAAATGATAAGAATCGCAATAAAGTATTATAATATAATAATAATAAATGTGCAATATAAGCAATATACCGGTAGATTAAAACAGATATTTTGTTTTCGAAAAAGCGTCAACACTTTACTAACCAATTTTTTCATAAAATCATCTGCTTTTATTTGCTTTCGCATTTTCTATAAAATTAAGACAAAAAACCATTTGTATCCTATAGGGATTATTTCCATATCATTATTACCGCGTTTTTGCATATATTAAACAATGAATTATAAATCATTTCTTATATTGAATTTTTCGGTAAAGCTTTTCCGAATATTATAAAACGCATAAATATTTCATTCAATAATATTATTATGTATCACTTATTTCGAAACATCAGATTCCATGATAATTCATTCATGTGTAATAAAGCTCGGCTTCGTAGGTAAAAATGAATCCCAATACAAAAGCTGAATTGGAATCTTCTCAGAAATCACTGAGCGCGCATGCAAATATCTAGGGTAGATTTTATTCTTAAGGTATTTCGAAAGACTCAAATATATCAATTCATAAAACGATCCACAAAAACATCCTATGAAATATTATTGAAAATGTACTCAAAAGAAGCTAATAACAAACAAAACTTATCTGATGCATTATAAAACCTATTCATTACATCATTTCTATTAATTAGTAATTAAATTATATATTTATCATTCCATTCTATTTCATTTAGATTTTTAATATACTATAAATCAGTTAAGAAGAAAATGACCTAAAAGTATCTTAAAATAAATTTGTAATTCAAAGAAAGATTAGAAAATAATTTATAAAAAAAGATGCATTATTCAATATTTTTCGCGAAAATATGGCTTTCGCAACAAGCGGGTTGTTATCTCATAAAAAAATAAATTATAATACCTACACTTTTACCCTGAAGCAAGTCGGCGCTGTATTTATCCCAGCTGAAGACTTGTCTTATAAATTAAGATATACGCCCAAGCAAATATCACGTGGGTGCAAAATCGCGTCTAATACACAAATATTTTAAACAGTACAATCATAAAAGTACTTCATGATTGAAGTAATTTATCATTTTGATCATATTGTACCTGCTGATTAAACGCATATTTTATAATAATTTACTATTTATTACAATTTTACAAAAGTAGCATCTAACACTCAAATTTCCCTTCAAATTTAAATTATCATGATAAATTAAACCTAAATTTAAATTCAATTATGTACATAACACCATGAGCCTGCCTTCGGGTAGACTACTATTTATTATTATTATGTACATAACTAAATCGTAAGAACGTCCATGGTATTCCACATCAAATTGTTGATTAGTAATTCCAGAATATCAAATTCACTTGTATATTTTGTAACTACTAGCAATAACAGTTCCAAATGCTAATAATGTAGGCAAATTTTTGTTAAAGTTATAGAAGGAACACTAATTTAAAATTAAAAAAGAAAATTTACTTGAAAACTTTATTAGAAAATATTTCTAAAGCAAAATTGATTCAAAAATTTTTCTCCCATGACCCATGGTTTAAAATTTGTTATGGATTAAATTATGTTTTTACAGTTGCGAGAAGATTTTCATACTATGAGTTTTATGAATATACCCTGAAGCGGTTTTCACTGTTAGGAAAGAAAAACACTTTTCCAATCTTTCATAGAGTCGCATTAAAAACAATTCTCGTCGGATCGGATATTGGAATAAAAAGAGCAACTGCAGAGCTTATTGCTTTAATGGAACTATATGTACATAATCGAACATGCGCCAAAGTTCAACCTCACAATTCTGATAAATAATAAATGTACAGATTGAAAACGCTCATATTAATTTTTAGAATAATAATGCTTTCAAAAATGGAAGGGAGTGATTGCGCGTTAATTTAACGACCGCACGTATTTGATATATGTATATGGTCCTGAAAATAACAAATAAATTAAATATTATCGTCATATTAAACAGTTATACAGAATTTGCAGTTAGACTGGCAAAATGTATATTAATAATAATAGAGTAATAACTCCTTGCCTAATGTAAGATATATAAATAATTCAATCATAAAAATAATTAAATTTCTAATAAAGAAAAGATAAAGATGTTAGACTTGATATTTTAGTAGTGTATGTGAAATATGCTAAACCATTAACAAATGAGGTAATATATATTACAGCATAACTTTTAACATTTGAAATTTGTAATAAGTTAAGAATAAATGTAATGAGTTAAAATCTTATTTGAATATTCATATTAAAAAGATTTAAATATCATATATTTAGAAATATTAACTGATTATATTAATCATATGGTCAAATGTAAATTCTACAGCAATACATTAATATTAAATCTAGAATTATTTTTTTCTCTTTTCAGCAGTAGCATATCCCAATTTCTACCCAAATTATATGCACGCTGCTGCAGTAGCGCATGCGGCGGCGGCCGCGTCTATGCACGCAAACGACGGCAGCGTTGGTACCGGCGGTGCCCCTCACCATTTGGTGGTAGGTCACCATCCTGGCCACCATCATGCGGCCGCTCATCATCATCATTTAGCGATTGGTGGCGTATTAGGTGTCGGTCAGCCGCATGTCCACGGACCGCCACCTAAACGAAAGCGGAGACACAGGACCATATTCACAGAAGAACAGTTAGAGCAGTTAGAAGCAACTTTTGATAAAACACACTATCCAGATGTTGTGCTGAGGGAACAGTTAGCACTTAAAGTTGATC